>NC_069502.1:176145084-176445084 GCF_027579735.1 Bombina bombina | reverse complement strand
CTAAAATTTGTGAAAAAATTTGTGAAAAAGTAAAAAGAATTTTTTATTTGATCGCATTCGGCGGTGAAATGGTGGCATGAAATATACCAAAATGGGCCTAGATCAATACTTTGGGATGTCTTCTAAAAAAAAATATATACATGTCAATGGATATTCAGAGATTCCTGAAAGATATTAGTGTCCCAATGTAACTAGCACTAATTTTGAAAAAAAGTGGTTTGGAAATGGCAAAGTGCTACTTGTATGTATGGCCCTATAACTTGCAAAAAAAGCAAAGAACATGTAAACATTGGGTATTTCTAAACTCAGGACAAAATTTAGAAACTATTTAGCATGGGTGTTTTTTGGTGGTTGTAGATGTGTAACAGATTTTGGGGGTCAAAGTTAGAAAAAGTGTGTTTTTTTCCATTTTTTCCTCATATTTTATAATATTTTTTATAGTAAATTATAAGATATGATGAAAATAATGGTATATTTTGAAAGTCCATTTAATGGCGAGAAAAACGGTATATAATATGTGTGGGTACAGTAAATGAGTAAGAGGAAAATTACAGCTAAACACAAACACCGCAAAAATGTAAAAATAGCCTTGGTCCCAAACGGACAGAAAATCGAAAAGTGCTGTGGTCATTAAGGGGTTAAGTTTCACTGTTCTGTTTTATATACTTCTAAAATTGGTATTGTATTTTACCAAAACCCTGTCAAACTTATGCATGGGGGTATGGGAGTACTCAGGGTATCTTGCATAAAACAACCTGGAGTGTTCTCTTGCAATAACTTACCACAGGCTCTCAAAAATCGTAGTCAAAAAGCAATGTGTGTGTAAAAATGAAAATTGAAAAATTACCACCATACACTTTCTCCAATTTTTTTGCCTAAAACAATTGCATGCATCAAAGCACTCAGAAGATGTTGTTGAACACATATTGGGGTGTTCTTTGGCAGTAACACATAACAGGAGCTGAGAATCCATGACTAAAGTACAATGTTTGCGAAACATAACACAAAAATTTGACTACCCAAAAGTTTGACAAAGACTGGTGGTTGAATTTGTGCATTGAAAGTGTTAAAATACCAGCATTTCAAATACCCTAGGGTGTCTACGTTTCAAAAATGTATGGTTTGAATGGGGTAAATTACATTGGCCGGCTTCAGAAATGTCCCAAATAGGACATGGGTGCATGATAACAGATGTGAAAATTCCAAGTTGAAAAACTGGAACGCGACACCTAAAAATAAGGCATTTTAGCCCCCAAAAGAACCTGACACACCTAATTCGCATTAGCCAATAGAATGAGAGCTGCTTAAATCCTATTGGCTGATTTGAACAGCCAATGGGATTTTAGCAGCCCTAATTCCTATTGGATGATTAAAATTTTTCAGCCAATAGGAATTCAAGGGACGCCATCTTGAATTGTGTCCCTTGAATTGAAGATTCAGTGTACGGCGGCAACCAAATGAAGAGCATGCTCCGTGCCGGATGTCTTCAGGATGGACCCGCTCCGCGCCTCCAGGATCAAGATAGAAGATGCCGCCTGGATGTAGATTGAAGAGGCCGCCTTGATGAAGACTTCTCACCGGTTGGATCAGGACTTTGCTGCCGGGATGAAGATTAAAGAGGCCGCCTCGATGAAGACTTCTCACCGCCTGGATCAGGACTACAACTCCGGGATGAAGATCATTCAAGCGGGCCTTCAAAAACTGTAAGTGGATCGTCAGTGGGTTAGTGTTAGGCTTTTTTAAGGGTTTTTTGGGTGGGTTTTTTTCTTTAAGATCTGGGCAGTAAAAGAGCTAAATGCCCATACAAATGCCCTTTTCAGGGCAATGGGTAGCTTAGGTTTTTTTAGATAGTTTTTTTTTTTTTTTTGGGGGGGAGGGGGTTTGTAATGTTAGTGGGGGTTTGTAACATTTTTTCATAAACAGAGCTGATTTATTTAGGGCAATGCCCTACAAAAGGCCCTTGTAAGGGCCATTGGTAGTTTATTCTAGATTAGGTTTTTTATTTTGGGGTGTTTTTTTATGGGTATTAGAATAGGAATAATTTTTTTATTTTTGATAATTTGTTTATTTTGTGTAGTGTATATTTTTAGGGGGTGTTTTTTTTTTTAGCAAAAGAACTGTTTAACTTAGGGCAATGCCCTACAAAAGGCCCTTTTAAGGGCCCCCCAAAAGTCCCTTTTAATGGCCCTTGGTAGTTTGAGGGGTGGGGGTTTGTATAGTGTTAGGGGGTGTGTTTTTTTGTGAGCAAAAGAGCTGTTTAATTCAGGGCAATGCCCTACAAAAGGCCCTTTTAAGGGCCCCCCAAAAGGCCCTTTTAAGGGCCCTTGGTAGTTTGGGGGGTGGGGTTTGTATAGTGTTAGGGGGTGTTTGTATTTTTGTTTGGAGCAAAAGAGCAGTTTAACTCAGGGCAATGCCCTACAAAACGCCCTTTTAAGGGCCCTTATTAGTTTATTCTAGATTAGGTTTTTTATTTTGGGGTGTTTTTTTGTTTTTTTTTTTAAAGGGTATTAGAATAGGAATAATCTTTATTTTTTTGGATAATTTCATTTTTTGTTTTTTTTGTAATGGTAGTTTTTTTATTTTTTGTAATGTTAGGTTTTAGTGTAAGGCAGGTTAGGTTTTAGTTCACAGGTAAGTTTGTATCTATTTTAGCTAGGTAGTTAATAAATTGTTAATAACTATTTACTAACAAGTCTACCTAGTTAAAATAAATACAAACTTACCTGTAAAATAAAAACAAAACCTAAGCAATCTACAATATAACTATTAGTTATATTGTAGCTAGCTTAGGTTTTATTTCACAGGTAAGTATTTAGTTTTAAATAGGAATTATTTAGTTAATAATTGTAAATTTAATTTAGATCTAATTTCATTATGTTAAAGTTAGGGGGTGTTAGGGTTAGGTTTAGGGTTAGGATTACGTTTGGGTTAGGGTTAGGTTTAGGGGTTAATATAGTTTAATTTAGGTGGTTGTGATGTGGGGGGATGGTGGTTTAGGGGTTAATAGGTTTATTTAGTGGTAGTGATGTGGGAGGCCAAAGTTTTAGGGGTTAATAACTTTATTTAGTTGTGGCGATGTTGGGGAGTGGCAGAATAGGGGTTAATAACTATAATATAGTTGTGGCGATGTTGGGGTGCGGCGGAATAGTGGTTTATAACTTTAGTATAGTGGCAGCGATATCGGGAGCGGCACATTAGGGGTTAATAATTTTATTTAGGTTGCAGCGATATCGGGAGCAGTAGATTAGGGGTTGATAATTTTATTTAGGTGGTGGCGATATCGGGAGCGGCAGATTAGGGGTTAATAACTGTAGGCTGGCGTCAGCGATTTCAGGGGCAGCAGATTAGGGGTGTTTAGACTCAGGGTTTATGTTAGGGTGTTAGGTTTAAACTGTATTTTCTTTTTCCCCATAGACATCAATGGGGCTGCATTATGGAGCTTTTCTTTCCGCAATCGCAAGTGTTAGACTTTTTTTTTGCCTGCCTTCCCAATTGATGTCTAGGCGGAAACGAGCACGTCAAACACAGCGCTTGTCTTGGGTGCAGTATGGAGCTTAAAATCTCCATATCGCAGCGCAAGCCGTGTTTTTTAAAACTTGTAATGGCAGTGTTATGGGGGGTTAAATAATGCGACTTTTGTTGCGTTCTTTACTTTCCCTATAGCGCTCACAACTCGTAATCTAGGTGATTATTTGTTACTCTACAACATCTGGGTAGTTGTTACGTTTCTTGGAAAAAGTTCAGGCCGTGTGAAATAATAAAAAATGTGCATAATTAATTATGCATCATAACTCAAAACTATAGATGCTAGGACTGATTCCAAATGTTCATGTCTTCCAAAAGAGATCATCATAAACCTGTGCCATGATAACAAAAGAATGTAAAATTAATTGCCACACCTGAAAATTTCCAACTAGGAGACAGATCTAGTAAAAATACAAATTATTAATGTTCTTTCCTAAGAGGTTTTATTTAGAATGAGGAAGAAGAAATGCTACAGAAGTCATCTAGTGGGTGAATCATTACTAGTGATAATATTCACCTGGTAAACTATTGTATAGTGAGTTTAGCATTACAAAATAAAAACAAAACAATTTAATAAGCATGGCAAAATTATGTTTAAGACCTGTGAGTGCTGATTGGTTGCAAGATATCATGTTTATATTTGTTTTGTTATAAAATATAGCTGCATAGTCATGGGTGTCCAAAGAGAAGGGTGGCAAAGGGGTAAATTACAGAATACCTCATTTCAAAGAGAGAAATCTCTTTCATCCCAGGGACATTTTATTATATGATCAATATATAATGGTATTATAATTTTTTTAATCATATTTTTTTTATTGAGGTTTTTATAGGTGGAACAAAACAATACATGACAAATCACAAAAAAAGGGGGAAAAAAGTATACATATACATACATTTTTCATTCTTTGCCTTAAAGAAAGTAGAGTAATAAGCCAACTTTTTGAGAATGATACCTATGCTCCTGAGTGGTATGTATACTAGCTAAACAATATGTGAAAAGCCATAATAGAAATGAAACCCCATTTTTAACAAGTTAAGTTCCTCCCTAACCATATAGGATCAAAAATTCAAAACAATTGGTAGGAAAATTAGCAACTGATATCAGCGTGTACATATAAGTTAGTATATTAATACATAACAGATTCAGTAACTGATATAATACAATTATGCTAATTAGCATATCTGATATGATGGATAAAGAATATACTAGTTGCATGGAATATAGCGACTGATAAAGCATATATAATAAGAAATATTTATGACACATATACAGGTTAATGTATGTATAGGAGGACCTTCATATGGAATAGATGAAGATGTTCACCCACTTCAAAAACTAGTAAGGTAAATTAACATGTTCAGGGCTCAGATATGTTAGGTTAGACATCATAGTTTAAAGTGACTGTAAAATAATCTGAGGTTGTGTACCCAAGACTAGACCTGCTAATAAATTCCTAGAGATTAAGGTTGAGAAGGAAACATTATGGCCAATATATATACATATACATCCAAGTAACACCAACCTTGTCCAACAACTTAGTGGTGAATATTGAAAGTGAGAAGACTCATACAATGTAACATTAAAGCATCATAATTGCTAAAGATATCTATATACAGTTAACTGTTGTCTGCTCCCATATCCCATAATTATAAAATAAATTATAAAATAAAGGGTCTGGCACCTAGAAGTGACTATATGTTGAAAACCACCTTGTAGTACTCTGAACTTCTAATGTAATAAGATGATCTCTTGTTTATAGCAATCTTACATTATTAGTTTGACTTAGCGGAGAGGATCCTCTAACAATGAGCCTGACTGCCCCTCTAGTACAATGAAATAAGAAACAATTAAATAAAATAAAAAGACCAGGAGTACATACAGTTCTAATTATTCAGAGATACAAAATGGAAGCAAAAAATAGTGATCCCATTCTATGGTAACATGAAGCAATTAATAATATTGGTAATTTTACATATATCCAGGGGGTAGACAGTATACTGATTTTAGTAGATTTTCAGGTTTCTGTTTGTATGTGATAACAGATGCCATATTTTTAAACCTGCAAAGCTCTTTTCTATTTTTCATTGAAACATAAGTTCGGTGTATTAAACAGTAAACCCTGATAAAGTATGATCTTCACAAATGTTACTTGTCAACAGGACAGAGTCAATATAACTTTTATGTTTAAGAATAGAATATGAGGTCCATATTGATCTTATAGGAAAGGAGCACAAGAAAATATCAACTGTAAACCAAAATATCTGGAGTCAATAGTGGGGAAAAGGGTCAGAGAAGGAACCAGCTCAAGTTCTCTGTTTAGGGGTTCAACCAATTCCCTTCTTAATTTGGTATTCCTTTGATCCCAGGAGGGTTTCATTGGACCTTTGTGTGGCTGTAATGTGTGCTTAAGCAGTAAGTCCCGAGACCCGATCGGAAGCGTTATACTTCTGTTTTCGGGTGACCTGATCATAGGAAGGGAGCAACCAAGTATGTGGATCTTGTATATCTCAGCTCATGACATGTGAAGCCAAAGGTGGGAAACCCAAGCCCCGCAGCAGGGGCTGATCACTCCGCCCCAATGGGGGATTGAAGGTGAGTCGCATGGCTTTTTAATGGAAACCAGGTCAGTTGGAAAAGGAGCCGTCTGAGGAAATATAGTACATGGTAACTCTGCAAGCAGCATTCCAGCTTCTGTCGAGCCTGAAGCCAAACCGCCACAGGTGCATCGCCTTTGTATATCTTTGCTCCTTGTGTTACTGTTGTCCTCCATCCCCCTGACATCGGTCCGGGATGAGAATGGATGCATTAGCAGAGATCTTTTTCCTGATGTTGATGTTTCTGCCTCTACTACGATAACGGTCTTTGGCCTTGTCGGCTGTCGTAGGTTACTCTAAGGGACCTCCCCCCCTAAAAAATGCTGTTAGGTCTGTAAAGCCCACATCTAGCTTATGGTCCAAATCTTTAAGTAGGGCATGTGAGGTGGATTGAAAGTCCTCAATGATAAAGATTAGAAAAAAACAGTAGTTGGTATGTACCTGCTATACCCGGGTTACCGGGGGGGGGGGGGGAATCAGGATCTGTAGTTACCCGTCTAGATCTTGATGGTCCAGAATAGAGCCTGTAGGTCATAAAAGCAGCTGATATTTAGGTTCCTGGTACTCTGGAACATAGGGTACCTTTGGCTATAGGAATTAAGTATGGATGCTGCCACTGTCTCAAGATAGGCAACTAGTTCTTCAGACCTCACTGTGAGATTCCATTTTTGCTGCAATTTCGGTCGCTGATTGGACACGCCCCCACCTGACTTAACCTTCCACCTATAAATTTACTGTAAACCCCCTCTTTCAAAGGAAAGGGGTAACTTGACCCTCTACATCAAGTTTGATGTAAAAATTGTCATTTTTGAACACATTATAAAATACATTTAGAGTAATGAAATGGAGAGGGCATTAAAACAGTTCCACCTTCTTCCTAAAATTAAAACTATGAGACCTCTAACAACAACCTTGTATATGGAGCGCTCCTTGACTGTTCAGATTCATCCACCATTCAAAGTTTCTTCAACACGGCACAATAAATCTGATCCAGATGTGTAAGTATAGCAAGTGCAGGACACGGTGTCTCTGGAATAATAATAATGACATAGGAAGCTGTTTGGAATGAATAGTGTGTTTATCTTTAAGAGAATTTGGGGCCGAATTATCAAGCTCCGAATGGAGCTTGACACCCCTGTTTCCATGCGAGCCTTCAGGCTAGCTGGAAACAGCAGTTATGAAGCAGCGGTCTTAAGACCGCTGCTCCATAACTGCTCCGCTGCCTCTGAGGCTGTGGTCTTCAATCCACCAGATCCTATATGATCGGGCTGATTGACACCCCCTGCTAGTGGCCCTTAGTGTATAAATGTTTTCTATTGGTGGCTCCAGACAACAGCGATCAAGCATGCATGCACACAAAACACATTTTACATTAGGAGCCACAATCCTTATGTGTGTGCTTACTATTGTTTTTAGCCACTGTTTCCTACTTTTGGCTTACGTTTTTATAGAAGATTTAAATAAATTTACATTTTTAACTTGGGCAAAATTGTGACCTCCTCCACAGATGTGTGTTTTCCTTTGTGCAGTCATTTTTTTGCTTGCTATGGGACCCTTAAACATGAATGAAAAAATACTTTTCACCTAGTTAAAAAAAGATGGTGATTTGACAGTAAAGACAGACAGACAGATGATAGATAGATAGATAGATAGTAGATAGATAGATAGATAGATAGATAGATAGATAGATAGATAGATAAATACACTGGTACATTTCTTAAATTATGTCAACATAAAGGGACTGTACAAAACTTGTAATTACAAGACATTTCTGATGCCTAGCTATAGAATAACATATTAGCCAAGTTTTACCACTTTTAAAACAAAAAGTTTATTAATGGCCAACCACCAATTGTATTATTTGGTGGAGTCAATTGGGAATTGAGTCTCTGGGGCTCTGTATGGAGCTTGATGTCCCGTGTTTCTAGCGAGCCTTCAGGCTCGCCGGAAACACAAGTTATGAAGCAGCGGTCTAAAGATCGATGCTCCATAACCTGCCACACAAACTGCTGGTGCAATGATAAATGCAGACAGCGTATGCATATCGGATCATGTCCGCTCGCACAATAAAAATTTGGCCACTCAAGCTGATAAGGCTAGACCTGGTCATATATTTAATATAAAGTCCATTGCTTTTCAGCTCTCATCTGTTGAAGCTAATAAGACAAAAACATATAGCAGGCTTAGCTCGGATAAGCTTGCAGTGTGTTTTTTCAGTTCTAAGAATAAGAAAAGTCACACATTTCAGAGCTAAGTTATTTAAAAGAGGGAAAATAATAAAAGTATATTGCAAAGTTATTTTACTATTTATAACTAAACCTTTTATATTCAAACCTAAAGTTGTTAATTTCCCTCTGATGGAAATCTAAAGCTTAAATTGTGTGTTCCAATGGGAACTTTAAGGGGCCGATTAAGAAGGCCCGAATGGCCCTGAATGTAACTGTTTTTGCGTGAGTTTTCCTTCTTTTCGCGCAAGTTTTTCCTCCTCTGAGGCGGCGGACATCAATCCCCCCGATCGCATACGATTGGGTTGATTGACACCCCCTGCTAGTGGCCATTGACCGCGAATCTGCAGGAGACGGCATTGCACAAGCAGTTCACCAGAACTGCTTGTGCATTTATCGATGTCCGCTCGCACTTTGTTAAATCGGCCCCTTAGAATTAGAAAGGTATTGGCTATGGGGTGCAGAAAATAAAGCCCAAAGTTTCTATTAAGAGAGGGTATAACACCAGTAACTGTTTTGCTGGTTTTAAGGAATGTTTTGACACTGAAAAACATTTAGGGGCTCATAAATGTTTTAGATTAAAAGTAGACTTGTTTCTCCTGAATACATATTTAGTGATCTCTGGAAAGTGTCAAAGCCTCCACTGCTTCAAATGCGTATTACTGCTCTTCAAATGCACATTCTTTTGAATTACTCCATTATCTGTTTTAATTAGCTCTTGGCAGGTTCTGACCAATCCGGTATTGCCTAATTTATTCATGCACACGTTTAGAGTGTGGTGGAAAAGGCAAAAAGGCATTTTGGTACTTTCTAAAGAAACAGTAAACATGAGTTTGCATTGAAGCTTTTACAATCTTTTAAACACCCCTCGGCTTCAGTAGTGGCCTTTATATCTCTTTAAATAAATCTCAAACTTACTTGAATCTATATATAATACTTTACGACATTTACATAAAACAGGTTTATTGTCACAGTCTGTATCAGAAATATTGCATAGTTTATGCATCAGATACCCTATTTGACATCTTTCTGCATATTTAAATGTGATTTGAATCATGTTTTGTATTTTCTCATTAGAAGTGACATGTTGATTAAGACACTAATGTAACAAAAATGGAATCTGGCTTTTTTGGCACATGTAGCGAAAACAGCAACGTCAAACTATTTTTAGTAATTTCAAATTCCTTTGGCATGTGTGGGTTTTATTTTCAAAATATAAATGCATTTTAAATGAGAGAATCAATGGAAGTATGTAGCAATCTGCCAATATCTGTGGTATGACATGACATAAGAGCACTTTTTATTAATAAAACATGATTTCTAAAAATACTAACTTATAGAAAGTCATTTAGAAATCATTCCAAAGATAGGTATAAAACTATTACTGTGTGTGTTTTTTTGAAAATTTTGAAATCTTTTTTTTTTATTAAAAATTTTAAACAATTACAAAATACAAATAGTGAACACATATATGTTGTCAATTCAATTATATGTCAGTAATCTTGTGATTTTATCTATTTAATGCAATAGTTATATTTATTTTTGTATCTGGTAGGTACCAAAAGGGCACCAACTCCAAATGAATTGAATTGTGACAAAGAAACAAAAAGGAAAACAAATAAACTGCTGTAAATAAAATAATGTAGGGCTTAGTTTTAGTTGAATCTCTTAGTAATATGTGTTTTTATTTAGCTACAGATTCGTTTATTTTCAATGTGATTTTAGGGCTTTATCACATATTGCTAACAGACAGCTAGATTACGAGTTTTGCGTTATAAGTGAAAAAGCCTCATAACGCTTTATTTTCCCTATCGCTGCTATTACAAGTTTCCGTAGCGCCACAAATATCACCATCTACGCTCAAATCAATAACGTTCACACAGACTCAGTAGTTAATGGTATATTGATAACAAAAACATCCACAAATCACTTCAAAAACATTATACAAAGTACACTTACACTCATACAAACACTAAACAATATTTATTTTTTATATTAAAATTTTTCATGTCAAAATATAACGGATTAAAGTTACGAGATCTCGGGTGTTTGTAAAAAAATGCACACAAACCCATTTTACATTGACTTACATAGACATACGGGAACATACACTCATCTAGCTACATCTAACAACAAATATTATCACATACATACCTAAATCGATATATACAAACAATATACAGCACATTACCTACACAAAACATATTTTTATTATGAAATTAACACGATTTAGCTACTTTTTCACAGAAGGACATGACGTCACTCAATTTACGCTCAACACAAGTCTTGGTTTTTATTTCTCTGTAAATGTCTCTCCTCCATTGACTTCTATGGGGAATACGTGCTTGTGCACACGACCGTCAGATTTACCTAATGCATGCAAAATGTTTAGAATTTAAAACTCGTAATCCCAGCGATTACTCATTCTTGAGTTAGTCCCGCTATGACAAATAGATCAAGAATTTACTATTTCCCTATGGAGTTATGGCTTTTACTTGTGTGAACATCACTACAACATCAAATTCTTAAAGGAAATTACATTACATCAACTAGAAATCACCATCAATTCTATCATCATCAATAAGAAATCGGTTTAAAAAATAAAATCATATTTAAACGGACAGAAAATTATTTTTTACATTTCATTATTCACAAACAGTAGCCAATTGTAAACACGTCTCATTTACGTCTATTATAGCATTTCATTTATTCAAATCATATGCTTGGATGAACAGCATATCTACATAGGCTCACAAGATGATGATTGATGGATGCACATACATGCCTTTTGGCATTGACTCATACATGTGCATTGATATTCAGGCAAAAAAACACATATAAACAATGAACACATTTACATCATCCAACTACATTGGAAGGTTGTTTAACTTTGGATTCTCTCTCGGAATCATGAAAGATCAATTATGGATTTAGTGTCCCTTTAACATCACGATTTACTCACAATATACCCAAACAGAGTGTGTATCCTGCACCAATATCCCAAAAGTGTGCAAAAGCTGTGAGGTGTAAACTGCCAAACACCAAATAGATAATGTCAAATGTAGAAAATCACAGCAGCACCACTTGTAATATTCAAATTCTTCTCTTTTATTCCATAACACAAGGATAAAAAGGCATAGAAACAGAACAACGTTTCGGGTTATGCACCCTTATGAACATGAATAAGGGTGCTGCTGTGATTTTCTACATTTGACACTCACAATATACCATTAGGAATTACGTACAATAATAACATATCATTAGAAAATATTAGAGTTGTCGCTTTTTTGGAAGGAACAACAATGCTATACTGCTTTATATAAATCAGCATATGTGGTAGAGAATCACCATTACATACATAGATGTACATAACACACATCACTCAACAACAAAACACACATTTATCTTTTTAATCAGCACACAATAAGAATGTTGAAAAATACAACAAGAGAATGAAGATTTGTAAACTAGACAGGCAGGTTGCTAATATGATGACATAATTCGAAGCTTCAACCATACAGATTACAGCATTAAGACCGCCCCTTTCAGCAGTTTCTCACTCAATACTACATATACGCAAACGAGAGGGTTGGAAGATCTTCATTATTATTGCGGTATCAATGACACACGTAAAATATTGACATCTCGACAATCACTTGTATATACAATATTATAGATGCCACCCGTTACTTTATCGTTTTGAAACAATATTGCAGCAACATTGATCGATCAGATTTTATGCCATGTCTATGCACACATTATACACAAGTATGCACTTTCAATCATGTTAGCGTGGACGTGTGCTTTTTACTATAAGATCGCGTTTAATAAGTATTTATTACGCATATGAACAAACATCAGGAAGGTGCACTGTATATGTTAGATTTTACACTTTCACATTACGATTCATTGGAGGGGAAATAAATTTCATCAAACACAAGAAAATCCGCCCACTTTGAAAACATTTGCGCCGCTCACATACAATCAAGTATATACAATCAGCAATCGTTACGAACTCACTACCATTGGACATTTTGCACTATAAATCCCTCAAACAACATGGCCAAAGGGTCCCTTGTGATCGACATTGTATCAAATCGCTTCTGTGTGTTTGCATACCTTGTTACTTCTTGTGTGTTTGCTCTGCTGTTTGGCTTTGTGCTGTTTGGCTTGGCAAATATGGATGATCAGACAGTTAGTTGGTGCTGGTGCTGTTGCACAAGTTGTGTACAACAGAATCAGGCGTGCTTGGCGTCTCCAAGAGAGACGTAGGGCTCGTCTGATTAGAGGTCTTTGTGTTGAAAGGGTGAGGCCCACCTTGGATAACATGAGTGACTTTGAGGTTTATGACAAGTATAGGCTCAATCGCGAACAGCTCATTAGCCTTTACGAACTACTTAAACCTCATATGGAGCCACGTAAACGTATGCGGACTGCAATTCCTGACATGACCAAGATGCTAAGTTGCATACACGTCCTGGCCTCCAGAAGTTTTCAATACGGAGAGGGGTACATGCATGGGCTGTCTCAGGGTACCTTCTCTGTGGTTTTTGACAATTTTCTGGATGCCATGGTACAAGTTTGTAAGCTTTATATAGGATTCCCTCAAAATGATGATGATTGGAGGAGCCTGAAGAGGGAATTGCAATAGCTTGAATGCCCAATGTCTTGGGAGCAATAGATTGCACCCACATTGTGCTGCGTGCTCCACCAGATGACCAGCCCTTCCAAAATCGCAAACAATTTCATAGTCTCAACGTGCAGTTTGTTTGCGACACATGGATGCGGATTATGAATGTGTGTGCAAATTTCGGCGGGGCTTGTCATGATGCCCGAATCCTCAGGCAGTCGTCACTGTGGCGGCAGTTTGAGGGCAGACAGTTTCCCCATGGGTGGGTCGTTGGTGAGTACTTGTGCACAACATGGTTAATTAGTTAGACAATTGCCACTGTACTCTTCAAAAATAGTTGTGTTTGTGTTATGTGGAAAATGTGCAGCTATAGGATGCGCTTTAACCATTTAATTGTCACTTTCAGCAAATGTCTAGTTTTAGCTCCAAACATATATGTAGCATGTCCTAGCTTAAATGTGGAGATATAGGATGCGCTTTAACCATTTAATTGTCTCTTTCAGCAAATGTCTAGTTTTAGCTCCAAACAGATATATAGCATGTCCTAGCTTAAATGTGCAGCTATTGGATGCAATTTAACCATTTATTTCTCTTTTAGCAAATGTATAGTTTATGCAAAAAATGCATATGTAGCATGTCCTAGCTTAAATGTTCAGATATAGGATGCGCTTTAACCATTTAATTGTCTCTTTCAGCAAATGTCTAGTTTTAGCTCCAAACAGATATGTAGCATGTCCTACCTTAAATATGCAGCTATAGGATGCAATTTAACCATTTATTTTTCTTTTAGCAAATGTCTAGTTTATGCGATTTTCATGTACATAAATGCATTGTATCTTTTTTTTAGATATTTGTAATATTTGACATTTTGTTATGTTCATTATTTATAGGTGATTCGGGTTACATGAGCCGGCCTTGGCTCATTACACCTATACGTAACCCAGCTGACAATGCCCAGGTGCGCTATAATCGGGTGCACAAGTGGACTAGGGCTGTAGTGTAGAGGATTTTTGGGCTCCTCAAAATGCGGTTACGATTCCTAGACAGGTCTGGAGGAGCCCTCCAATACAGCCCTAGTAAGGTAGCAAAGATCGTTATAGCCTGCAGCGTCCTGCATAACATAGCTCAGCGGGCTGGGATGCTGCAGGCCATCCAGGCTCCCTGAGACCTCCTCCAAGATGAGGAGGATGACACAGTTCTAGAGGGGCCATTCTGGGACGAGGGGCTCAATGTCGGAGAAAATACTAGAAGTTATATAGGAGCATTGCGAATATGTGTGCAATTTAGGGAAATGAGAAGTAGAAATTTGTGCAAACATGTTAGGATTGTTCAACAAATGATTATATCAAAATCTAATTTTATATTTTTCTGATCATAGGTAATTTATGCATCAGATGATTCTGGCATTGGCTCCTGTAATGACTTTGCCACCTGATTTTAAAAGACAACATCAGATGGTAAGTATACACAATGTATGGACGGGGGGGGTTGCTTAATGATCCATCATATGGCATACAATTTTAAATGTAGTATTTAGTTTACACATTACAAGATCTTTAGATAGTCAGAAAGGGATACTCTAGCAATACTATGTGCTTCAAAGTCATACATCAGAGGTTACGTCTGCACGATGTATGACTCAGCTTCACACTTGATTGATAGAACATAACACAAAAGATGCTACATATGCTTAGTAAGCTAGTGATCTAAATAGTTTCAGAAATGGTTAGGGGGGATGCAGAACCATGTCACATATTTTTATTAATGATTTTATTTACACTTTATTTTCCATTAGGGAGATGACTTCATCTACAGACTGAAAGTGAAGAATTCCAGACTGAAAGTGAAGAATCCCAGACTGAAAGTGAAGAATCCCAGATAGAAAGTGAAGAAAGATAATAATACCAATGTGATCATGTCTTTCAACTGTGCTGAGTTTGAAAAACATACAATGACACGTTCACATGGTAAGTGGCCACATATCTCTGGAACAAGACTGGGGATGCAGGATGTATCCTATGGGAGACACTTATGGTTCATAATCTTGTTTTTATTTTTTTAGATGGTATTTCACAATCCTCTATTTTGAATATGATGAATAGGGCACCTAATGAAGATAAACTGATATTTTGAATAGAATTGCCTTTCAAAGACCATACATCCAGGTTAGTTTGCACAATGCATGCTATTTAAGAATCATAGGAGGAATAATGTTCAAAGAATTCAGAATATATACATGTCCTATTTTAGAATATGTTTATTTTATATACATTACCCCTACTTTGTGCTAAAGAGGACTCAGATTCTGACCAATCAGACAGATAAAGGGATACATTTTTTAGTTGACATTTAGGTATATTATTATTTGAAGGGACATGAAATATTACATTCAATTATGTCCCTCATACAATAGAATATTTTTTTAATCAAAATTGATACGCATTATTTTGAAATTTTAAATGCTAATATGTGTAATTCAAATATTGATTAGACAATTTAATGTGATTATTTTCAAATTATGGATAGATATAGATCTCCATTCTGAACCTGTATTTAATATCAAGACAAACAATACATGTTAGAGCATAGACAGAAGATGAATTTACAATTGTTAGATGTAATGAATATTTTTAGACATGTGTTCATTAAATAACCTAATTTACTAATGTTTTTAATATTTCATTTCTTTCTTTTTCAGATTTTCATTTTTGATGAATTCCAAAATCTTTTTTTTTTTTAATAATTTTTTTTTTTTTTTTCTATTTTATTTATTGAAATACATATTATTTTATACATATCTCTATCACAGTAAGATTAGAAGAAATACATCCATCTAATATTCTGACATGTAAACAAAATATTAGTCCCATGACTGTTAAATTATCTATTTTACAAGCACATGCCTGATATCGAATATACTAATTTTGATTAATTTATTGAATGAAAAAATATCAACACAGCTTAAGCAGATAATGTTAAAGTCAAGTATCTTACAAAATTTAAGGTAGAGTTATATACAGCCATCTATGATTTGATTGTGTGATTTATAGATGTCATTATGACGAGGATATGCAGTATAAATTATACATAACAACTTTGTTCATTTCACTTTTAAGAAATGAAAGTGTTTAACTTCTTACATTAAAGTGACAGTGTAGTTTAATGTTATATTTACATTCTAATCTCTATAATCTTTCTTAGGTATCCAAAAACATTCTTAAAATAAATATAGGTTATTATGTTTTCATTATTTGTAAGGTAATATAGTTTAAATTATCTTTAAATAAAAAGTATGTTAATTTAACATTTATACCAAGCTAGTTATTGTATGCCATATTGCTGACTTTTCACTCTAATGGAGTCATTTGAAAGGTCAGTTAACTATAGATATATCAAAATATCATTTCTCACAATTATACTCTTTACCTGTTATAGTGTATCACATTTCTATAGGTATTTCCGTTAGCCTTTATTTTAATTTAGCTTATTTGTCCAGTGTTAACTCCACCTATTCCTAATGGTTTGGTCCTTAAAGGGACATTAAACCCAAAATGTTATTTCATGATTCAGACATAGAATACAAATTTAAACAACATTCAAATTTACTTCTATTATCTAATTTGATTCATTCTTTAGATATCCTTTGTTAAATAAATAGCAATGCACATGGGTTAGCCAATTACACAAGGCATCTATGTGCAGCAATCAGCAGCACCTGAGCCGATCTAGGTATGCTTTTTAGGAAAGAATATCAAGAGATAAAAGCAAATAAGATAATAGAAGTAAATTATAAAGTTGTTTAACATTGTATTATCCATCTAAATCAGGAAAGAAAATATTCTTGTTTAATGTCCCTTTAAGGCAAAGCTGTATAAATACAGCCATTGTAAGATATTTCACTCACAGTGGGGCATACAATACATAAGGTAATACAAATTACAAATGTTTGATGTTGATTGTTTGGCACATATAAGAAGTATGTATATGTCTAAACATGGGATTAAGTTAGGAGATCAGACTATCTATCCAAGCTAATACACATATTTGTGTTTTTTGCTTCACAATAATAATTCATAGACCAACATGAACAGTGGCGTCACTAGGGTTGGTGTCACCCGGTGCGGTAAGTTATGGTGTCACCCCCCCAGAAAGCAGATACACACAAAAAGACAGGCACACACACATACAAACACTCAGACATACTTAAAAACATACTCAGATGCACACACAAACACTCGGAAACACTCTCAGACACACACACAAAAACACTGAGACACCCACACACAAAAACTCAGACACACACATACAAAATATGTAAACTGCACTGCATTAATTATAAAGCTCATGCCTAGAGCTGCTCCCTGGCTCAGCACAGCATCAAATGAAAGATAAACAGAGCACTCTAAAATAAATCACTGAAGAAAAGGTTTAGGCGTGCAAACTATGAAAATTCTGCTCTCTGACTCTGTTCCAAGTCTGTCAGTGCACAGCCCCGGGCCGCGTGCCTACCGCTTCTTATGGCCAATCACCTCTGCACTCTGCCCACCCCCAGACCCCCTCCCTCCTACCTGTTCAGTGTGCACTTAGTGTACCGTAACCTTAAAGGTCTGGTGGGCATCATACGTGGCTCCTTCACTTTAGAGACAGTGTCAAACAGTCATGCGGTCAGGTGCCAGGCATCCTCTCACGATTTCCCAGTTCCCGTTTAGAGAGACAGCACAGCAGTGAGTGACTCCACTGCTCCACATGTCACTGAGCAGTGAGCACAAATAGCAGGCAGGTTTAGGCTAGCAGCACAACTTTGCAAGCCCCACGGCATGCCCACAACATTCATAGAGAAATTGGGCAGGGGAGAAGCAAAGTACAAACAAGCAAAAGCAGCCGGGAAAACTATTTGTTGAAATTGCAGCACTGGCTCAAGGGGCAAAAAAATTGCGTGTCTACAACTTCCCCAGTCCCACCAATGTTCACAAATGCCAGCCCCTCTAATAGAAAATCTATGCATCTCAACATTGTATTTCTTTGAATTTCAATAAAAATTTGTTTTGTTTTTTTTGGTGTCACCCCCTGGAGGGTGTCACCCAGGTGCGGCCCGCACCCACCGCACCCCCCTAGTGACGCCACTGAACATGAACCATTTAATTTCATGCATTATATACTCTGCTGATAATAAAATAATAAGGAATTTTAAACACATTAATTTCTCAAAATATTATAGTATACTGTCCCTTTAAGAGTATGCACTGAATCATTTAAAAGCTCCATGAAAGGAAGGAGATAAGTGGACATTTTACAAACAAGGTTCTCACACAAGTCAAACGTATATTCATATAACGGGATTGAAAAATGCAATAATTAGTAGTGTATAAAAGGAAATATCTTTTGGGTTTAATCTCCCTTTTATATGTATATAAAAACATATATTTAAATATATTTTTCATATTCACACATGACTGCATATTTTTTAAAAAGAACTTAGTTTTAGTTTATAGTTTGTGTTGTCTATTTCATTTTTATTGAAAGGGAAATGATGACAAAATAATCTAATCTTCCATGATTCAGACAGAGTAGATTTTAATCTAAAATAAAAAAGGACTTTAATAATAATATATGGTTTATTCTCATGTTATAAACCATATATACTTTGCACAAACGAGATGCATAGGTTTATGATCAGCAAAGCATTACTGGGAAATATCTACTTATTTGTGGGTGGGCAACAATGCATATTAACAATGTTTAGACAGATGTCTTTAGATAAATTTAAATATTGCATATCAGCTCATTAAAGGGACATTAATTTGAAAGCGTTTCTTTCCTGATTCCTATAGAAAATATAATTTTAACCATTAAAATGTACTTATATTATCTAATTACCTTCATTCTTTTGATATGCTTTCCTTTATAACCATATCTAGATATGCTCAGTAGCTGAAGATTGGTGGATGCACAGAGATGCCTTTTGTGATTGGCTCAACCATGTGCATTGCTATTTCTTCTGTAAAGGATATGTAAAGAATAAGCTAAATAGATTGAGTTACATTTTAATGTTTAAAACTGTATTCTCTATCTGGATCATGAAAAAAAATATTTGGGTGTAATGTCCCTTTAAAAATAAAGACGCCGTTGCCAAAAAAAAAATATATGTAAGCAGTTCAGACCAATACAAGCTCGATTTTTATTTACTAATAATGAACAAAACTTGATTTTAATATTTTAAAACATTTTTATCAAAGTTATGTCTGTTATAAATACAAATTATGCATTTCAGAAATATAGCGTGGTAAACGTATCTTGCAACACGAGATTCGCATCTTTAAAAATGATATTCTAATGTCAGGCACTAGCACACAATCGATGTGGATTGTTGGGATTATAAATACTTTTAATAGAGCAATGTCAATACTTCCCAATGAGTCACAATATTTATTTACTAAACAATGAATACATACAATGTTTAATTTTTAGAATAAAATATATTTATATTAAATAACCTGATCAATATTAAACAGCGAAATGTGTAAAACATTTAATAATGTGACTGGATTATATTTACTATCGGGAGTAAAAACCAAATCGAGATCAAATGTAAACTTAATATATTAATATTTAACGGATCACGTATATTAGATCTGCGTCACACATATACGCATAACAGTCCCATAAATTACAAATAAGTCTACATGCCAAATGTAGTAACAGCACCCCCAGGAGGTATGTGTATGGAAGTTACAAAGATATGAAACATTAAGGAACGGCCAATAAGAAATCATCACACAAACATAACTTGAGTCAGTATGGCCTCACAGACATGATAACAAAATTTCAAAATGTTATCCAATCAGATGTACAGATACTATGTCCCACGCTGCATATCATGTTTACTTCACCATATAAAAGTCCATTACACGTTGTCATTTTTGTCAGTTCTCTAATGCCTGCTGGTCTATTGATATATATATATATATATATATATATATATATATATATATATATATATATATATATATATATATATTTATTTATTATATTTAGAATAAAAAATACTAGCAGGCATGACGTCTCCCAGGTTCACATGGGCGGAAAGTGCTGCATTGGTCAACGCCATTGAGGAGTTTTATCTGCAGCTGTTTGGGAACAAGAAGCAGTCGACGAAGCCAAAAATTAGGAGGGCCCTCTGGTTGTCTATCACCCAAGATGTTAATGCGGTGTGTGACATCCAGAGTACCCCGGATCAAATCATGCGGAGATTCAGGGATATGAGGTTGCGGCTTCGCAATAAAGTCCACCTCATGAAGGAGTGGGTTTAAGCACGTCGGAGGGATGGAAAGCAGAATCCACCCCCACGGAAACTATACCTGCAAGCTTATGAGGAGACTTTATGCACCCTCCTCAATCTCCGTTTCCCCAGCAGATTTGCATCCGCGACCTCTTCTCAATCTCCAGCTGCTGGCTCTGACACTCAAGACCTGGAGCCCAGTGCAGCTGCTTCTCCAATCGGTGACCTGGGAGAAGGGAGTAGAGAGGCTGAACCAGGTAACCAGGTAAATATCAGACTTCATATAATATATTAATATTTGAGTATATATTTAAGAAATGTGTATATAGTCATATATTCAACCTATATAGATCTAACAACACACGTTACATATGATGTTTAGATATCTGAATTTAGATTCGTCACACATGAAATAGGAATGATGTTTCTTGCGCTCTCCAGAATATGTGTCACAGAGCTAAAATGGAATTGTGCATCCGTGAAATCCCTATCATCCGCCATTTCATACACTGAATATCGAATCATACCAAAGTTATAAATATTAATTGTTATCATTCAATCTTTGCAAATATCCGATTGGAATATCGTAATACACCCAACTGCAAATATATTTGAAGTCTTTAGAAATTATAGTCATCACACTACTATATCCAAATCAATTCTGAATCACAGATGCGCAATTATGCTTTGAATAATTGCGCAATGATCACAAAAGATATAATTGTGCAGAGACGTGAACATGTGTTGCTTTAACATTGGCATTACTTTAGACATGCTGGTCAAATGTATATGTTAATTAGTATATATGTGAAGAATACAGTATCCTTATTTACAATCTTCTACATTAGAAAAGTTATACTAGCAAGATCAAAATATGACAATGTAAGAAGACAAAAAATTACTTAAAGCGACAGTCAACAACATAAAAGATTGAAAATAAGAATACATGATCTCTTTATTTATAAATTAATTTAGAAAACAATGAACTCATGTGAATACAAATATAATTTTACTTTGTCAATTAGAAAAAAAAGATCTGATTGTTCTTGTCCATGACCTGATTTGTATTAACTATATCCAATCCTGATTGAATACTTTACAGATATGGATGTTGGTGCTGGAACCTCAAGCCCATGTTTGTCAGAGTATAGTATGTCTCATTTTAATTTACCTTTGCCTTACAAACTTGGACATAACATTACCTAATCCATTCACATTGATCTATATTAATATGTATACTCTAATTCTATTTTCTTGTTATTTTAAAATTAGAATCACAAATCAGAGTTGGGATTCCATTGTAATACAAATCTCAATTTATTTGAAGATATTCCTTCGATTCTTGATATCTTCTTTTTAATGTAATCTTAGGGTCATGGCCATTTTGTATTCTGTTCCTGGGTAGTGCTTGACAGTTTTTGGCTATATTTAGACAACACTAACACGTTTTTACATATGTGCAGATTATATAAATATACATCTCATATGCTTTGATATTTTCTTCTTATCATTAAAGGGACATGAAACACAACATTTTTATTTTATGACTTAGACACAACATGTGATTTTAAACAACTTTCCAATTCGCTTCTATTATCTAAATTGCTTTAGTCTATTTCTATACTTAGTTGAAAAGCATATCTAGGTAGGCTCAGGAGCAGCAATGCATTACTGAGAGTAACCTGCTGATTGGTTGATGCACAAAATTGCATATTTTCATTGGTTCAACAAATGTCTTCAGATAACTCCCATTAGTGCATAGTTGCTCCTTTAAAAAAAGATTCTAAGGCAATGAAGCAAATTAGCTAAAATAAGTATATTTGAAAGCTTTTTAAAATCACAGGCTGGATTAGAATCATGAAAATTAATACAATCACACATTTGGAGTTTCATGTCCCTTTAAGAGAGAAGGATAATTAAAGATTCATGATGATAGCATGAAATTATATATTTTATTGTAATTGCTTGCTCTATCCCATTCATTACATCAACATATGGACTAGACACTTCATTAACAGTGACATTGTCAAATAAAGATATTTTAATATTTAATATTAATACAAAATATCAAAATTAATCCATACACTGTTTTGATGAAACAATATTGATATCTAAATCACATCTTTCACTCTTGGACTACCTTTATATATATATATATATATATATATATATATATATATATATATATATATATATATATATATATATATATATATATATATTCTAACAGCACCATGATGACATAGTTTTGAAAATATCTTATGTTTTGCATTGTGATCAATATGTGTTGTGTCCTAAAACAGATTACTGTACATTGCACAAATGGATCTAAGTGCCACATGGATTAGGTTCTAGTTGTCACCAGTTGTTATTCAAAGTGTTGTGTGTGTGTCTGTATTATTTTTAAAACAGGGATCAATAGTTATATTTAGATATGCCATCGATTCATATAAGAATTGGCTGTCTAATATAGTAAGAAATCCAACATATGTGAAAGACATCATTTTCTTTACAATCACCTTGAAGAACTCATAAATTTATTGTTCATATTAGTGCTCTAGTCTTCAAATTTCTAAGTATATTATTTAGAATATTTTATACTAATGTGATTTAGTGATGTCCAAACAGTGTTCACTAATATATTTTAATATCATTAATAGAAGTAGTTATTTTGGCGAGCACAGAGGGATCCAGCCCTGATGGTGACCTACCTTTGCAGGCTTCTGGTAAGTCCATTGACTCATTCATATGTCATTGAAGGTGTATTTTTCATACATATTATGATCATGATTCTGATGAAGCATTCCATTTGAATGAAACATATAATGTACTCCTCTGATATATATATATATATATATATATATATATATATATATATATATATATATATATATATATTTAGAATTCTATCAGCCATTAGGAATTAAAGGGGAAAAAATTCTATTGGCTGTTGCAATAAGCCAATAGGATTGAGCTTTCATTCTATTGGCTGATCCAATCAGCCAATAGAATGCAAGCTCAATCCTATTGGTTGATTGGATCAGCCAATAGGATGAAAGCTCAATCCTATTAGCTGATTGCAACAGCCAATAGGATTTTTTCCCCTTTAATTCCTATTGGCTGATCGAATTCTATCAGCCAATTGGAATGTAAGGAACGCCATCTTGGATGACATAACTTAAAGGGAAACTTCATTCTACAGGGACCATCGGAAGAGGAGGATGCTCCGAGCCGGATGTCTTGAAGATGGACCCCTCTCCGTACTGGGTGGATGAAGATAGAAGATACCGTCTGGATGAAAACTTCTGCCCCCTTGGATGAAGACTTCTGCCGGCTTCGATGAGGACTTCTACCCACATGGATAAAGACTTCTGGCGCATAGATGAGGGTGGTTGTCCGGTCTTCGAAAACTGTAAGTGGATCGTCGGGGGTTAGTGTTAGGTTTTTTTAAGGTTTTATTGGGTGGGTTTTATTTTTAGCTTAGGATTTGGGGACCGTAAAAGAGCTAAATGCCCTTTTAAGGGCAATGTCCATCCAAATGCCCTTTTCAGGGCAATGGTTAGCTTTGGTTTATTTAGATAGAATTTTATTTGGGGGGTTTGGTTGTGTGGGTGGTGGGTTTTACTGTTGGGGGTTGTTTGTATTTTATTTTACAGGTAAAAGAGCTGATTTCTTTGGGGCAATGCCCCACAAAAGGCCCTTTTAAGGGCTATTGGCAGTTTAGTGTAGGCTAGGGTTTTTTTTATTTTGGGGGGCTTTTTTATTTTAATAGAGCTATTAGATTAAGAGTAATTCATTTTTATTTTCGATAATTTCGTTTTTTATTTTGTGTAATTTATTGTTTATTTTTTTGTAATTTAGATAATTGTATTTGATTAATTATTTTTTTTTATTTTATTCTAATGTTAGTTTTTAGTGTAAGGCAGGTTAGGTTTTATTTTACAGGTAACTTTGTATTTATTTTAACTAGGTATTATTAAATAGTTACTAATTATTTACTAACTAGTCTACCTAGTTAAAACAAATACAAACTTACCTGTAAAATAAAAATAAAACCTAAGCTAGCTACAATGTAACTATTAGTTATATTGTAGCTAGCTTAGGGTTTTTTTTACATGTAAGTTTGTATTTAGTTTTAAATAGGTTATTTAGTTAATAATTGTAAGTTTTATTTAGCTTTATTTTAATTATATTTAGGTTAGGGGGTGTTAGGGTTAGGTTTAGGGTTACGTTAGGGTTAGGTTTAGGGGATAATATATTTATGTAGTGTTAGTGATGTGGGAGGCCAGAGGTTTAGGGGTTAATAACTTTAGTATAGTGGCGTCGACATTGGGGGTGGCAGATTAGGGGCTAATAAGTGTAGGTAGGTGGCGGAAATGTTAGGGCCAGCAGATTAGGGGTTAATAACTGTAATGTAGGTGGCGGCGATGTTAGGGGCAGCAGATTAGGGCTTAATAACATTATGTAGGTGGTGGCAATTTTAGGGGCGGCAGATTAGGGGTGTTTAGACGTGGTTTTTATGTTAGGGTGTTAGGTTTAAACATAACTTTTTCTTTTCCCATGGACATCTATGGGGCTGCGTTACAGAGTTTTTGTTTCCGCGATCGCAGGTGTTAGGCTTTTTTTTTAGCCTACTCACCCCATTGATGACTATGGGGAAATCATGAACGAGCACGTCAAAAAACCCGTTGTATTTGGGTGAGGTATGGAACTCAACGGCACCATATCGCCCGCACAAGCCAGGTTTTACAAAACCTCTAATAGCAGCGCTATAGGGAGGTGAAATAACGGCGCTTTTGTGGCGGTCGTTAATTTCCCTATAGCGCTCAAAACGTGTAATCTAGCTGAGTGTTAATATCCTATTAAACTTTGGCAAATATACATGTATTTTATGTTTCTGCACAAAATAATCTGAATAGCCTTTTACCAATTTATATAGCTGATCCATGTAGAACAGAGGAGGGCAACTCTTACTGTTTTAATGCACTAAATGTGCCTCCTAACCTTCAATAAGTCTGTGTACTTGTAAAGTTATCCTACTGTTTATGAGAGAAAATTATAAAGATAAGGGAGGTGAGAGAAAACTTACAATTAAATGGACATAGTGGGGTAATAATAAAATATTCTATTGCATTGAACTGGTAAACTCCGCAAATTGCTAATTGTGTAGTTAAAGGGTCATAATAGTAAAACAATGACATGCCCTTTTTGACCACTGCTGGTCCAGAGCAGAAACCGAAGCTGATCCAATCAGCAACACTAGTTACACAGCTGAGTCATGTGACTAAGCATTTCTGATTAGATCTATTGCAGTTTTCATTCTGTACCAGCAGTGCTCTCTACTTCTACTGTGTGTTTAACCCCTTTGTGATGCACACAGTACAAATCATGTACTTTTTTTTTTTTTTTTTTTTACTATTATGGCCCTTTAAAGGACACTAAACAAAAAAGACATTTCATGTACCTCCCTCTAATCATGGGTGCTGCCATTATGGAACCTAGGTTACATTGCAGGCATCTGAAGGAGAGTTGCTGCACAAGTCAGTACTGGAGTGTAATCAAAGGCAGATTTAAACATGGCATCAACCATGACTAGAGTGGGGCAGGAAAACCTCAATACATATCAAATATATTTAGTGTTTAATGTCTCTTTAAAGTTAACACTGGGATAGCAATGCACTTCTAGATCTAAACATGGTTGGTGAACCAATTAGGGGCAGCATATGAGTGTATTCACCAATCACTGACCATGTTTAGCTCAGGAACAGTTAATTTCCAGAGCTGAATATTAACCCCTTTTGCAGTGGATAAACATAATTATATTGCATGTCTATAGCTATGTGTTTAAAGGGACACTGAACCTAAAAAAAATATTTTGTGATTCAGATAGAGCATGCAATTTTAAGAAACTTTCTAATTTAATCCTATTATCAATTTTTCTTTGTTCTCTTGCTATCTTTATATGAAAAAGAAGGCATCTAAGCTTTTTTCTTGGTTCAGAACTCTGGACAGCAGTTTTTGATTGGTGGATAAATTTATCCACCAATCAGCAAGGACAACCTAGGTTGTTCACCAAAAATGGGCCGGCATCTAAACTTACATTCTTGCATTTCAAATAAAGATACCAAGAGAATAAAGAACATTTGATAATAGAAGTAAATTAGAAAGTTGCTTAGAATTTCATGCTCTATCTGAATCACAAAAGAAAAAATTTGGGTTCAGTGTCCCTTTAACTTTCGCAAATGGATTAAAATGTAAGCACAGATTGGCAAAACACTTTAAAGGGACATAAAACCCCATTTTTTTCTTTCATGATTCAGATAGAGCATATAATTTTAAACAACTTTCCAATTTACTTCTGTTATCAAATTGTATTCGTTTTCTTGTTATCCTTTGTTGAAAAGCTGGGATGCAGGCTCATGAATGTGCATGTGTCCACAACACTATATGGAAGCAGTTTTGCAACAATGTTATACATTACCAGAAGCACTAGATGGCAGCACTATTTCCTGTCATGTAGTGCTTCAGGCATGTGCACGCTACCTACCTAGGTATCCCTTCAAAAAAGAATAACATGAGAACGAAACAAATTTGATAATATAAGTAAATTGGAAACTTTTTAAAAATTGTATTCTCTATCTGAATAATGAAAGGAAATTTTTGGGTTAACGGTCCCTTTAAGCTAAACATGTCTTGTGCTTGGTGGTATGTATATGTCACCCCTGGTTGGCCCAACAAACATGTTCAGCTTCCGCCAGCAGTGCACTGCCAGTATGGAACTCATTTGGATGCCTTTAATTCCTTTGTAGGGGTTTAAACATATAGCAATCAGAAAGTAATCTACTGCAGTAGAATATTTTTTTGTTGCAGTTTATGTCCCTTCAATCAAAACTAATGGTTTCCATTTCTCTGTAATATAGAAAATAAGCTTACACAGCACAATCTCATAAAAATACAATTACATCATTATATTTCTTGTAACTATACTTTATAGTTGTGCAGCTGTGAGATTTACACGTCACGATATACAAATGACACTTTAACCTTCCAGCTGCCAAAGAAGGTTGCATCTCTTTTGCAACAATGGGGTTAATCTTATAATAAACATTGCCAAGACAAGTAACATAAAAACACACATATTTAAATCAATGATCATACATAATTCCTGCTGCCCCTTGTTTAACATGCAGTGCATTGTTATTTAGGCTATAGACTGTACCAATAACATACATTTAACTGCTGCATTTATTTCTGGCAGTCAGTGAGTTAATAATGATCTTTTTTTCACATTATGATTTTTCAGTGTAGCTGCGCATAATTCCCTTCTTAAAATAGTAGGCCAAATTCTTAAAAAAAAAAGTTCAAAGCTTACAGCATTATCTATTCATATTTTTTTTTTTTTTTTTTTAAACAGCAAAAGAGCCAGTAATAGAAACCATGTCTAATCATTTAGCAGAATGCCTGCAGGAATACTGCAATGTATGATAGTGGCCTATTTTGTGTATCTCATACAATGGGTTAATTATGGCCTGCATCCCCTTCTCATATCTATCGCTAAGCTGACGAAAAGACCAGTAGCAGCTGGCAGGAAATGGGTAGGGAAGCTGACCACAGATAAACTGTAGGATGCTGAAGAGTTGCAGAAGATATAGTTTGGGACAGGAAATCAAGCTGTCAGGCCACAGAGGTTTGTTGAATACATCTGCAGTGCTATTGAAGAATGTGGCCCTCAGATAATGGTCAGGGACACAGCTGTCAGTTTGAGATGAAGTAACTCGAAGGAAGCCCAAGGCCCTCTGTGGCAATGTTACGGATGTCGCTGTGTGATAGGATAAAGAAAAGCTTGTCATAGCAATGGTATTAGCAAATTCAATACCGTTTGATCAATGTTTTTTATGTTATCCCCTATAGCACTCCACGTGCACCTAAATATGCACAATGAACAATAGGACAACATAGATCAGATGTTTATATTTAGTTCAGGGGGGGGGGGGATGTTAAACCAAACACTGCCTGTGTTTGCTCCTGCCTGTTTGTGCAGCTTTCTGTCTGAGCATCATGTCTTGCAATGTATATTTTCAAAATAATGAAATGCAGTGTTGTATGTGTTCTATGAAGAGACTGTATAACCAACAAGAGCACTATTTTGTGCAAGATTTCTAGCATAAGTTCTGCTTGAGTGAAATTGATATCACGAGTATATCATGAGCATCTGTGTGCTCGTATTACAAGTTCAAAGTAGTTTTTTCGCTTGAGCATAAATCTGTTCATTCACAAATTACCAAGTAAACCTTGTTTCCCATTCATAAGTTACCAGAAAACTTCAGTAGGTCTATACCTTACATTACAGCTGTTTGAATTGATACCTTTGTACAGTGTAAAAATGGCATTTATTACTTAACCACGTATTTCATCTTGATATTTTTGAAAACCCATATAATGGATCTTGAATGTCAACAACTATTTAGCACAAACTGTAAGACCCTATTGGCCATAATATGACAGAGACAAAATGTTTCTTTTGGTTCTTATGTACATATAACTGGCCAAGTAATATAATTACATTTTTAAATTTCAGTCCCAACCAATAGTAAAGGACTATAAAACATAAATGAATATATACTTAATAGTCTAGTCAAAATTAAACTTTCATGATTCAGTAGAACATGCAATTTTAAGAAACTTTCTAATTTACTCCTATTATCAAAATTTTTTTTTGTTCCCTTGGTATCTTTTTTTGAAAAAGCAAGAATGTAAGCTTATTAGCCAGCCCATTTTTGGTACAGTGCCTCAGTAATGCTTGCTGATTGGTATCTAAATGTAGCAACCAATCAGCAACTGCTACCCAGGTGCTGAACCAAAAATGGGCCAGCTCCTAAACAACATACATTCTTGCTTTTTGAAATAAAGATTCCAAAAGAACAAAGAAAAATTGATAATAGGAGTAAATTAGAAAGTTGCTTAAAATTGCATGTTCTATCTGAATTATAAAAGATTAATTTTGACTAGAAAATTCCTTTAACCCCTTAATGACCCAGGACATGCAGGGTACGTCCTTCAAAAAAATATCCTTAACGACCGAGGACGTACCCTGCACGTCCTCAGTCTCTGAAAGTGGTGAAAGCGATCCTGATCGCTTCCAGAGGCTTTCTGGTTATTGCAGTGATGCCTCGATATCGAGGCATCCTGCAATAAAAAATTTTAGCAGTCCGATGCAGAGCGAGCCACTCTGTGGCCCTCTCTGCACCGGCCATCGATAGCCGCAATCGTTGGTGGGTGGGAGCCAGCGTGGGAGGCGGGTGGGCGGCCATCGATGCCTTCTTTGATGCAGAGGGGGCGGGATCATGCACAGGGGGCGGGCGCGTGCATGGGTAGGGAGCGGGTGGGAACAGCTACACTGCAGAAAAATATAGAATAAAAAGTGGCAGAGAGGGGATATAAAAATATAATAAAAATGATCTAATATAAAAAAAATAAAACAATTTTTATTGTAAACTGGGTACTGGCAGACAGCCACCCAAGATGACTACCAATAAGTTAGACGGGGAGGGTTAGAGAGCTGTTTGGGGGGAATGAGGGAGGTTGGGGGCTAAGGGTGGATCCTACAGAGCAGCATATGTAAATATGCTTAAAAAAAAAAAAAAGAATCAAAGATAGCTTTTATTTTAGTACTGGCAGACTTTCTGCCAGTATGTAACATGGCGGGGACAAGAGAGGGAAGAGAGCTGTTTGGGAGGGATCAGGGGGTGTAATGTGCCAGGTGGGAGGCTGATCTCTACACTAAAACTAAAATTAACCCTGCAAGCTCCCTACAAGCTACCTAATTAACCCCTTCACTGCTAGCCATAATACACGTGTGATGCGCAGCAGCATTTAACAGTCTTCTAATTACCAAAAGGCAACGCCAAAGCCATTTATGTCTGCTATTTCTGAACAAAGGGGATCCCAGAGAAGCATTTACAACAATTTGTGCCATAATTGCACAAGCTGTTTGTAAATAATTTCAGCGAGAAACCTAAAATTGTGAAAAATGTAACGTTTTTTTTCATTTGGCGGTGAAATAATGGCATGAAATATACCAAAATGGGCATAGATCAATACTTGGGGTTGTCTACTACACTACACTAAAGCTAAAATTAACCATACAAGCTCCCTACATGCTCCCTAATTAACCCCTTCACTGATGGGCATAATACACGTGTGGTGTGCAGTGGCATTTAGTGGCCTTCTAATTACCAAAAAGCAACACCAAAGCCATATATGTCTGCTATTTCTGAACAAAGGTGATCCCAGAGAAGCATTTACAACCATTTATGCCATAATTGCACAAGTTGTAAATAATTTCAGTGAGAAACCTAAAATTTGTGAAAAAAATTGTGAAAAAGTGAACAATTTTTTTTATTTGATCGCATTTGGTGGTGAAATGGTGGCATGAAATATACCAAAATGGGCCTAGATCAATACTTTGGGATGTCTTCTAAAAACAAATATATACATGTCAAGGGATATTCAGGGATCCCTGAAAGATATCAGTGTCCCAATGTAACTAGCGCTAATTTTGAAAAAAAAAAGTGGTTTGGAAGTAGCAAAGTGCTACTTGTATTAATTGCCCTATAACTTGCAAAAAAAGCAAAGAACATGTAACCATTGGGTATTTCTAAACTCAGGATAAAATTTGGAAACTATTTAGCATGGTTTTTTTTTGTTGGTTGTAGATGTGTAACAGATTTTGGGGGTCAAAGTTAGAAAAAGTGTGTTTTTTCCATTTTTCTCATATTCTATAAAAAAAATTATAGTAAATTAAAAGATATGATGAAAATAATGGTATCTTTAGAAATTCCATTTAATGCCTAGAAAAACGGTATATAATATGTATGGGTACAGTAAATGAGTAAGAGGAAAATTACAGCTAAACACAAACACCGCAAAAATGTAAAAATAGCCTTGGTCCCAAACGGACCGAAAATGGAAAAGTGCTGTGGTCATTAAGGGGTTAAAGGGATACTAAACTCAATTATTTTCTTCACATGATTCAGATAGAGCATGCAATTTTAAGCAAAATTTACTCTAATTTACTCCTATTATCAAATTTTCTTCGATCTCTTACTATCTTTATTTGAAAAGCAAAAATGTAAGCTTAGGTGCCGGACCATTTTTGGTTCACTCAAGCAGAGTTAGAAAGTTGCCTAAAATTGCATGCTCTATCTGAAAGAAAAAAATTGGGTTTAGTATCCCTTTAATTCATTTAGACCATTGTATAACAGGTACATCCAAAATGGCATCAGTATGTTTTGCTCAAAAGCAATGTTCATTTCTAAACTGTCTTAAAAAAGTGTAAAAAATAAAATGTACAGTATGACAGAAAAGGATTGTAAACCCTTTGGAATTTCCTGTATTTCTGCAACACAATATGACTAAACTAAGACACAAAAAGTTGTACACATTTTTACTGAAGACATTGAGTAATCACTCACAGTGCAGGCTGAAAAAAACTAAGTGAACCCTTGAATTTAGATCCTCCCTCAGTAGCCACAACCTTCACCAAATGTTTCCTGTAGCATCTAATAAAACTGCACAATGCTGAGGATGAATTTTGGACCATTACTCCCTACAATATTTCTTGTCTTATTTCCCCAGCCCTCTTAAGGTCATGCCTCTCAATTGAGTTAAAGGGACATTAAACACTAAATAGATTTCATGCAACTCCTTCTAATTATGGGTGCTGACATGTTGGAACTTAGGTTACACTGCATGTATCTGAAGGAGAGTTACTGCACATGTGCAAACACATCAGCACTGAAATGCTATAAAAAGAAACTTCAACATGGCGGGACCCATAACTAACAGGAAGCGGGGAATAATGTCAATACTATCCTTATAAAACGTATCTCATCTTTAATGTTCGTTTAAGATCATGGTACATAAACTTTTTCTTACAACAGTAAGAGACCGTTTAGGCCTATACGGGTAACTTCACATTTGCATTTGTGCTACTGTAATCTACACTTTGTTTTTTAAAACAAAAAATATTTTTTGAATGTTATATGTGATTGTTGATACTAAGTAAACACATTTGCAGAAAAGACTAGTAATTTTATTTCTAGAATTTTTTTTTTTCATGAGGTGCATTGAAATAACATAAAAGTCAATAGCATGCCGGGGCTGTGTCTAATGCACGCCAAGTGCCAGTCTTGGAATGTTGACACGCGCTAATTTTGCACATGAAACATGCACTAGTTTGTCTGTCAGTCAAGCTAATGCACTAGAATGTATTTACCACTCAATGGCTAAGAACACTCAGAGATTAGAACTTGGTATAATTTTAGACGTGACTAAATTTTTTTTAGAGGTTCTGTGTTAAAAAAAAGGCTAAAGCGGAGGCGGAGCTTAGCTGCCCTGGAAGATGGCAGCGTAGTCATACAGCTCCCAAGCCCAAGTCCCATAAACCTAGCCAAAATGCAGACATAACGACCACAAAACCTGCCAACCAGAGTCCAACATCACCCTGAAAGTGCAGCGGACCTGAGGAAATATCTAAAGAACGGGTCTGGCGACTGAAACCCAGCAAACACCAGAGTCACATTAGTAGCCACCATCACAGCCCAGCAGGAGATCCGGGGGCTGATAGATTAAAGAAAGTCTGCCAGTACTAAAATAAAAGGTTTTTAATTTTTTTTTTATTTTTTTTAGCTTATTTACATATGCTGTGTTGTAGCATTCCCCTTAGCCCCCAACCTCCCTGATCCCCCCCAAAACAGCTCTCTAACCCTCCCCATCTGCCTTATTAGCGGCCATCTTGGGTACTGGCAGCTGTCTGCTATTATTTCACAGTCAAAAAAGTTTTTTTTTTTTAAATGTACACTACTGTTACACCAGATATGAGTGGTGGCACTGGGCAAGTGGGCACAGTATACGCTGTGAGCCTGTCACACACGCTGGCAGGCAGGCAACTGCAATTAGATTAAACAGAAAAAAAAAAAAAGCAGACTGATGTTCTAGCCCTAAAAAGGGCTTTTTGGAGTGCTGTCCTTACAGCAGAGATCAGATGAGTCCTTCAGGACTGTAGTGGACACTGAATACACTAGCCTAGCTATCGATTTCCCTATTAAATCAGCAGCAGCTACACTGTCCCTCCTCTCACTAAGAATGCAGCTTCCAAATTAATCTAAAATGGATGCTGTCCAGGAGGGTCAGGGAGGGAGGGAGGGTCTGCTGCTGATTGGCTGTAATGTGTATTCTGACTGTGAGGTACAGGGTCAAAGTTTACTCAATGATGACGAATTGGGGGCGGATCGAACATCGCATATGTTCGCCCGCCGAGGCAAACGCGAACATGCTATGTATGCCGGGAACTATTCACCAGCGAACAATTCGCGACATCACTATTTAACATATTTACATATGCTGTGGTGTAGCATCCCCCCTTAGCCCCCAACCTCCCTGATCCCCCCCCCAAACAGCTCTCTAACCCTCCCCATCTGCCTTATTGGTGGCCATCTTGGGTACTGGCAGCTGTCTGCTATTATTTCACAGTCAAAAAAGTTTTTGTTTTTTTTAAATGTACACTACTGTTACACCAGATATGAGTGGTGGCACTGGGCAAGTGGGCACAGTATACACTGTGAGCCTGACACACACGCTGGCAGGCAGGCAACTGCAATTTGATTACACAGGAAAAAAAAAAAAAAGCAGACTGATGTTCTAGCCCTAAAAAGGGCTTTTTGGAGTGCTGTCCTTACAGCAGAGATCAGATGAGTCCATCAGGACTGTAGTGGACACTGAATACACAGCCTAGCTATCGATTTCCCTATTAAATCAGCAGCAGCTACACTGTCCCTCCTCTCACTAAGAATGCAGCTTCCAAATGAATCTAAAATGGATGCTGTCCAGGAGGTGGGAGGGTTTGGGAGGGAGGGTCTGCTGCTGATTGGCTGTAATGTGTATTCTGACTGTGAGGTACAGGGTCAAAGTTTACTCAATGATGACAAATAGGGGGTGGATCGAACATCGCATATATTCGCCCGCCGAGGCGAACGCGAACATGCTATGTTCACCGGGAATTATTTGCCGGCGAACAATTCGCGACATCACTATACTAATGGTCAATGAAGTAAAAAAGTGGTATGGAGACCTAAAGAGGAATCTAACCTGCGTCATGTAAAAAGTCACCAATCTAGAAGAGAGCCATAACATAATGGACACAGACATCCAGCATATTTCATGATTGGAATATGATCAGGAGGAGACTATACACCAACTCCTGGAAAAAGTTGAGGACCTGGACAACAGGGGTAGGAGAAATAACTGGATAAGGGGAATACCGGAATCTGTATTACCAGCGGCTCTAGAGGGGTGCCTGCAGGCATTATTCAGGACTGTCAAAGGGAATAATAGTGCACCGGACATAATTCTGGCAAGAGCACACCGTGCCCTAAGAGCAAAACCGCCCCCTAAAGCTCCCCCAAGAGACGTGATAATCAAAATATTGCACTTTAAGGACAAGGAGGAGATCCTGAGATGTGTGAGGCAAAAACAAGACATCACCCATGCAGGGCACCGCATACAAATATTCCAAGACCGACCACACTGCAAAAGCAGAAGGAACTCCATTACATCACGGAAATAATAAGAGAACAGAAGATAGTCTACAGATGGGGCTTTCCGGTCAGCATCATTGCCACAAAAGGAAACATAACTGCCGTCTTCAAATGTGAAGAAGATCTACCACAATTCTGTGAGGCTCTCCAGCTCAACGTCCCACCACCACCTGAACCCTCCAGAAGAATAGAGAAAGGCTCCCACTCCAGGGACAGCTGACACCGCAGACACCCAGGGTAGACGACAAATGCGGCAATAGAAAAACCACCACTAAGAGATTAATCAGTGCAGAACAGCAAAGACCCTGAGCCAAGAAGGGACTGTTAATTCAAGGCTTGGACAATAAGGGACTCTGGAAACACAATGTAGATTACAGGTTGTATGTTTAAAATGTTGAAATCTTTTCTTTACAGGTTAGGTTTTTGGGACAGGGATACTGCCTCCATTGTATTGTATTGCATTCTACTGTTTTGTAATACCTTTACTGTTGTGTATTACTTTTACTGTTTATTCAAAACCACAAATTGCCTTTGACTGATATAGCCTTATTTTACAACCTGTGTGTAGGTTTTAGACCTCAGGGGTTGCCCAAAATAATTACTGATAGCTATCAACCACATAGTCTCCCTACATCACACTGTGCCTCTTCCTCCCAACAATAATCACACCTCAGAATACTGGTAAAGTAACACACAATACGGTACCCGGTTGCCTATTTAAATTTTAGACCAGAACGGAAGGGGAGATGGGGAACCAGACTCTATAGACCACACACCAGTGAAATAGCAGACATCTCCGCACAAAGAAATAACACCATAACCACTGACATCATGCCTCCATAATCACTGAAGATTATAACCATTAACGCAAAAGGACTAAACAGCCCAAAAAAATGGTCAATAGCTTTCAACCAACTTTACAGGGAATCAGGAGACATTATATAAATATATATACAGGAAACCCACTTAAATAAAGGTAGGGAACCTAAATATATGAGTAATAGATACAGGAATGTGTTCCTGGCCTTAGGCATTTCGAAAAGTGGGGGAGTGGGTATATTTATTCAAAACACCAAACATTTCAATCCCATTAATGTCATCAAAGACCCGAATAGCTCCTACCTGGTGATCACTGGCTTGCTATATAATTCATACATTACACTAGTAAATGTCTACCTCCCGAACCAGGGCCAACAGGTGGTGCTTAAGCAGGTGACACAACACTTGCTAGAACACTCAAAAGGCATTATATTGCTGGGAGGAGACTTGAACCTGCCCTTGGACCCACCCCAAGACACGTCCCTAGGTAGAACAAGCACCCCACAGGTTATTAGGGCAGTCAATTCCCAACTACAACAACTCAGACTCCACAATGTATGGAGGACAAAAAAACCAAATGTAAGAGACTATACATTTTATTCTCATCCACACCAGGTGTATACCAGGATAGATTACAGATCAGATAGGGTTAGCACTGATAGAAGACTCCAACATAATGCCGACTACCTGGTCGGACCACTCACCAGTTATGTGTAATATCAATTTGCCGAGTAGACCCGTCAAATCATACATGTGGAGACTGGACGAACACATGATAGATAATCCACTGACCAAACTAGAGATTGACGCCACATTAAGCCTCTACTTTCAGGAAGATGCAGTGAGAACAGTACCAGCGCATATAGTATGGGAAGCACACAAATGCGTGCTAAGGGGGGAGTTTATCAGGCACAAAGCTATAGAAACTAAGAACAATAGACAATTTGTTAACTCAACCACCTCCCAGATCAGGTACTGGGAATCAGAGCTAAAAAGTAACCCTGAATCCATGGATATATTACAAAAATTAACCCACGCAAGGATGGATCTCCACAACCACCTAGTTAAAGAATACCAGAGAAAAGCGGCATCTCTGCAACAGAGGTACTTTAATACAAATGATAAAATTGGCCCCTCCCTAGCCAGAACATTTAAAAGAAGGCAATTTGATACCCATGTACATTTGTTGATAGATGAGAAGGGACAGACACATAGAGATAGCCTCCACATTGTTGAGATACTCAGACAATATTATGGGAAATTATAAAACATACAGAGCGACCACACACAAGAAGACATCAACAGGTTTCTAGATGACGTACACTTAAGCTCCCTAACCCGGGATGACTTGGAACAGCTTGATGCACAAATAACAGCTGACGAGGTCAAACTGGTCATCAAACAAATGCCCAATGAAAAGAGCACAGGCCCAAACGGCCTGAGCATCAAATACTACAAATCCTATCTCCAAGAAAGACAAGGGTTTCTCAGATCAGATGTTGGAGGCACACATAACGGTGATACCTAAGCAAGGGAAGAACCCAGAACAACCCGGAAACCATAGACCTATATCCCTTCTAAACCTAGATATTAAGATATTTGCAAAAATTCTTGCCATGAGGGTGAATAAGATCTTACCTACACCCAGACCAAGTAGGGTTTGTGCCGGGCCGAGAGGCTCGAGACAACACTCTAAGGTCCTTCCAACTGATCTCGTACACCCAAATACAAAAGATACAAATGGCACTTGTCTCCACAGATGCTGAGAAGGCGTTTGACAGGGTACACTGGCATTTTCTTAGATCCGTATTAGTTAAGATGAACTTTAGTGACGCTTTCATAAACTTAGTCTTACCAGAAACCTACCACCGGAATTAAAGTGAATGGACTCCTCTCAGAGAGTTTCATTATAAGAAATGGCACTATCCCTCATCCTATTTGAAATAGTCATAGAGACCCTTGCGCAAATTTTTTTTAGTAACGACACCCAAGTCACAGGCATCATCACCTTGATAGGGAATTACAAATCGGCCCTTTATGCTGATGATATCCTGCTCACCCTGACAAACATAGACACATCACTACCATGAGCCCTAGAGATTTTTTAACATTTCTGGACAGTATCAAACTTCAAATTAAACTTATCCAAATCAGAGCTCTATGACGTTACACGATTAGACCATATACTGCAGGAATGCCCCCTTACAAAACAAGAAACAAAAATTAAATACTTAGGCATTTACCTATCCCCTGATCACCAAGAAATATTTCAGACAAACTGGAGACTGGAGACTAATATAGCGGCAGATCTGTCAAACAAATCGATTTTGTGGCTAGGCAGGGTTAATGTGATCAAGATGAACATATTACCCAGACTACTATATCTACTACAGACCACTTCTATCCCCACGTCTACAAAGTTTTTACACAAATTACAAGACACTATAGAACAGTACATATGGGGGGGGGGAGTCAGACCTAGAATTAACAAGAAAACTCTATACCTCCCCAGAGACAGAGGGGGCCTAGGGATACCAAACCTCCTGATATACAAGCAATTACACTACACAGACTGTTAGACTGGTGCCACAATGACCAAAATAAACTATGGGTACAACTGGATAACATTATCCTGAACACCGGGAATGCAGGAGACACCGCTTGGCTGACAAGGAAAGATAGACCCCCGGAAACTTCTACTTACCCTCTATTAAGAGACCTCTATGATCAATGGGACAGACTTATCAATACCTCAACAAACATATTATCACACCCCTCCCCACTGACATCTATATATTAGAACCCGGCACTCCCATAGGACCATAAAGGGACACACTTCACATATAGCATGCCCTTCAAAGAGAGAATGTTCTTAAACATAATGGAAGGGAACAAACTCAAACCCCTTGAGAAAATTAAAGAACAGATCCCTGACATCAATATGAATTGGCTAGCACACACACAACTGCACCACTTCATGACGACCCATAAATGTAAACACAACTTCACTAGGCGGCTGAACCCATTTGAGACCCTGTGCATACGCGAGACCCCAGTGACCCATGCGATTTCACTCCTATATCGAATGCTTCTGATAGAAGAAGCTCAAACTCTTCCATCCTACACTAAAGCATGGGAGAGAGAACTACACACAGACATTGAAATACAGGACTAGTTGACTGCCTTCCTGATCACAAAGCAAGACTCGGTATCTGCTAGGGTACAAGAATCTAGTTATAAATATCTATCCAGATGGTACTTAACACCAAATAGATTAAAACATATATATAAGTGAACATCAGGGAAGTGCTGGAGAGAATGTGGAGGGGAGGGCTCACTTATACATATCTGGTGGGAATGCCCTGGACTTGACAGGTACTGGACAGAAATTATGAACTACATTAGAATTGCCACAGGGAAATCCTTACAGACTAGTCCAAAGACACTTCTGTTCCTTCAACTTCCAAAACTCGAAAGCAAAGCGAGTGAAGCTTTAAGACTAGTAATGTTAAATGAAGCAAAAATGTTAATCCCAAAATACTGGAAAAATAAGGCAATCCCAACAGTAGAGGAGTGGAAAAGGCAAGTTGATACTTTAATCCACCTCGAGAGATACCACCATATGCGGAATGACACCCTAGACACACATGAACACATACTGTTGAAATGGAGAGAATGCATGACCCAGTAAGACAAGGGAGGATGTGGAAAAATATATTCAGCAAGTTACTGTAAGGGATCATTTGCCCTTATTTATGAGAGAGGGGGGAGTAGGGAGAGAGGCACACCAGTTTGAATCGACTATAACTGAGGACGGCTAGTGGTAAGAGCTGACAACTGACAGTTGAAATACAGACTTGGCACCATTGTAATTGTAATTATTGTTTTACTGAGTTTCTTTTTCCTCAAGCATTTGGACTCTGAACACCTCGTAGATTGCTTTTATGACACAATACCTACATATGGCTGTTGTACTCGAGAGAGGGAAAGTGACCAACAAGATGAGGCACTTGGTGTTAGAAGTGATAAGAAGTGATAAGACTTTATGGATGAGGCACTGTTATATTTCTATAATATTTCAATAAAGCTTTTTTTGGAAGAAAAAAAAAAGGCTAAAGCAACGGTTTTGTAAATTCACTTAAGCAACATTTACATTAAAGTAAAAAATTATTTTTGATACTCCAACGGTTGTTAAATTGGTTGTCAGGCTTTCATTTTGTGGTACCTGCATTATAATAACAATCACTTTGAGCTTCCATTGAAATCAACTGATCTGTCAAACCTTTTTTTTTTTAGTTCACACAGATGCCATTATAAACCTTTGTCTAGCCAAATGCAGAAGTTGATGAGCAAACATTTACCTCTACCACTACTAGCTGTAAAAGGTAAGAAACACAATTTATGCTTACCTGATAAATTTATTTCTCTTGTGGTGTATCCAGTCCACGGATCATCCATTACTTGTGGGATATTCTCATTCCCAACAGGAAGTTGCAAGAGGACACCCACAGCAGAGCTGTTATATAGCTCCTCCCCTAACTGCCATATCCAGTCATTCGACCGAAAACACGCAGAGAAAGGAGAAACCATAGGGTGCAGTGGTGACTGTAGTTTAAAAAAAATTACCTGCCTTAAAATGACAGGGCGGGCCGTGGACTGGATACACCACAAGAGAAATAAATTTATCAGGTAAGCATAAATTTTCTCTTGTAAGGTGTATCCAGTCCACGGATCATCCATTACTTGTGGGATACCAATATTAAAGCTAAAGTACACGGATGAAGTGAGGGACAAGGCAGGTACTTAAACGGAAGGTATCACTGCCTGTAAAACCTCAGAAGAAGCAAAAGTATCAAATTTGTAGAATTTTGAAAAAGTATGAAGCGAAGACCAAGTCGCCGCCTTGCAAATCTGTTCAACAGAAGCCTCATTTTTAAAGGCCCAAGTGGAAGCCACAGCTCTAGTAGAATGAGCTGTAATCCTTTCGGGAGGCTGCTGTCCAGCTGTCTCATAGGCTAAGCGGATTATGCTTCTTAGCCAAAAAGAAAGAGAGGTTGCCGAAGCCTTTTGACCTCTCCTCTGACCAGAGTAGACCACAAACAAAGCAGATGTTTGACCAAAATCTTTAGTAGCTTGTAAGTAAAACTTTAAAGCATGAACCACGTCCAGATTGTGTAATAGACGTTCCTTCTTTGAAGAAGGATTAGGACACAAGGATGGAACAACAATCTCTTGATTGATATTCTTGTTAGATACCACCTTAGGTAAAAACCCAGGTTTGTTACGCAGGACTACCTTATCCGAATGGAAAATCAGATAAGGAGAATCACATTGTAAGGCAGATAACTCGGAGACTCTACGAGCTGAGGAAATAGCTACCAAAAAAAGAACTTTCCAAGATAAAAGTTGGATGAAGAGGTTCAAATGAAACTCCTTGAAGAACCTTAAGAACCAAATTTAAGCTCCATGGCGGAGCAACAGGTTTAAACACAGGCTTGATTCTAACTAAAGCCTGACAAAATGCCTGAACGTCTGGAACATCTGCCAGACGCTTGTGCAAAAGAATAGACAGCGCAGAAATCTGTCCCTTTAAGGAACTAGCTGACAATCCTTTTTACAAACCTTCTTGGAGAAAGGATAATATCCTGGGAATCCTGACTTTACTCCATGAGTAACCCTTGGATTCACACCAATAAAGATATTTACGCCATATCTTATGATAAATTTTCCTGGTGACAGGCTTTCGTGCCTGTATTAAGGTATCAATGACTCACTCGGAGAAGCCACGCTTTGATAAAATCAAGCATTCAATCTCCATGCAGTCAGTCTCAGAGAAATTAGATTTGGATGGTGGAAAGGACCCTGAAGTAGAAGGTCCTGTCTCAGAGGCAGAGTCCATGGTGGAAAGGATGACATGTCCACTAGATCTGCATACCAGGTCCTGCGTGGCCACGCAGGCGCTATTAAAATCACTGATGCTCTCTCCTGCTTGATTTTGCCAATCAGTCGAGGGAGCAGAGGAAACGGTGGAAACACATAAGCCAGGTTGAAAGACCAGGGCGCTGCTAGAGCATCTATCAGCATCGCCTTGGGATCCCTGGACCTGGATCCGTAACAATGAAGCTTGGCGTTTTGTCGAGACGCCATGAGATCCAGTTCTGGTTTGCCCCAACGATGAATCAATTGTGCAAACACCTCCGGATGGAGTTCCCACTCCCCCGGATGAAAAGTCTGTCGACTTAGAAAATCCGCCTCCCAGTTCTCTACACCTGCGATATGGATAGCTGATAGTTGGCAAGAGTGAATCTCTGCCCAGTGAATTATTTTTGAGACTTCTAACATCGCTGGGGAACTTCTTGTTCCCCCTTGATGGTTGATGTAAGCCACAGTCGTGATGTTGTCCGACTGAAATCTGATGTACCTCAGAGTTGCTAACTGAGGCCAAGCCTGAAGAGCATTGAATATCGCTCTCAGTTCCAGAATATTTATTGGAAGGAGTGTCTCCTCCTGAGTCCACGATCCCTGAGTCTTCAGGGAGTTCCAGACTGCACCCCAACCTAGAAGGCTGGCATCTATTGTTACAATTGTCCAATCTGGCCTGCGAAAGGTCATAGCTTTAGACAGATGGACCCGAGATAGCCACCAGAGAAGAGAATCCCTGGTCTCTTGATCCAGATTTAGTAGAGGGGACAAATCTGTGTAATCCCCGTTCCACTGACTGAGCATGCATAGTTGCAGCGGTCTGAGATGTAAGCGTGCAAACGGCACTATGTCCATTGCCGCTACCATTAAGCCGATTACTTCCATGCACTGAGCCACCGAAGGGCGCGGAATGGAATGAAGAACACGGCAGGAATTTAGAAGCTTTGATAACCTGGACTCCGTCAGGTAACTTTTCATTTCTACAGAATCTATCAGAGTCCCAAGGAAGGAAACTCTTGTGAGTGGGGATAGAGAACTCTTTTCCTCGCTCACTTTCCACCCATGCGACCTCAGAAATGCCAGTACTATGTCCATATGAGACTTGGCAATTTGGAAGTTTGACGCCTGTATCAGTATGTTGTCTAAATAAGGGGCCACTGATATGCCCCGCGGCCTTAGGACTGCCAGAAGCGACCCTAGAAACTTCGTGAAGATTCTTGGGGCTGTAGCTAATCCAAAAGGAAGAGCTACAAACTGGTAATGCCTGTCCAGAAAGGCAAACCTGAGAAACCGATGATGATCTTTGTGTATCAGAATGTGAAGATAAGCATCCTTTAGATCCACTGTAGTCATATATTGACCCTCCTGGATCATAGGTAGGATGGTACAAATAGTTTCCATCTTGAATGATGGAACTCTGAGGAATTTGTTTAAGATCTTTAGATCCAAAATTGGTCTGAAGGTTCCCTCTTTTTTAGGAACCACAAACAGATTTGAGTAAAAACCCTGTCCCTGTTCCTCCTTTGGAACTGGATGGATCACTCCCATAACTAGGAGGTCTCGTACACAGTGTAAGAATGCCTCTCTCTTTATCTGGTTTGCAGATAATTGTGAAAGGTGAAATCTCCCTTTTGGGGGGGGAAGCTTTGAAGTCCAGAAGATATCCCTGGGATATAATTTCCAATGCCCAGGGATCCTGAACATCTCTTTCCCACGCCTGGGCGAAGAGTGAGAGTCTGCCCCCTACTAGATCCGTTACCGGGTAGGGGGCCGTTCCTTCATGCTGTCTTAGAGGCAGCAGCAGGCTTTTTGGCCTGCTTACCTTTGTTCTAGGTCTGGTTTGGCCTCCAGACCGTCTTGGACTTAGCAAAGGTTCCCTCTTGTTTTGCATTAGAGGAAGTTGATGCCGCACTTGCCTTGAAGTTTCGAAAGGCACGAAAATTAGACTGTTTGGCCCTTGATTTGGACCTGTCCTGAGGAAGGGCATGACCTTTTCCTCCAGTGATATCAGCAATAATCTCCTTCAAACCAGGCCCGAATAGGGTCTGCCCCTTGAAGGGAATGATAAGCAGCTTAGATTTTGAAGTCACGTCAGCTGACCATGATTTAAGCCATAGCGCCCTACGCTCCTGTATAGCAAAACCAGAATTCTTAGCCGTTAGTTTAGTCAAATGAACAAAGGCATCAGAAACAAAAGAATTGGCTAGCGTAAGTGCTCTAAGTTTGCCAAGTATGTCATCCAATGGAGTCGCTACCTGTAAAGCCTCTTCCAGAGACTCAAACCAGAACGCTGCAGCAGCAGTGACAGGAGCAATGCATGCAAGGGGCTGTAGGATAAAACCTTGTTGAATAAACATTTTCTTAAGGTAACCTTCTAATTTTTTATCCATTGGATCTGAAAAAGCACAACTGTCCTCAACAGGGATAGTAGTACGCTTTGCTAGAGTAGAAACTGCTCCCTCCACCTTAGGGACTGTCTGCAATAAGTCCCGTGTGGTGGCGTCTATAGGAAACATTTTTCTAAAAATAGGAGGTGGAGAGAACGGCACACCTGGCCTATCCCATTCCTTAGTAATAATTTCTGTAAACCTTTTAGGTATTGGAAAAACATCAGTACACAGCGGCACTGCAAAGTATTTATCCAGTCTACACAATTTCTCTGGCACTGCAATTGTGTGACAGTCATTCAGAGCAGCTAAAACCTCCCTGAGCAATACGCGGAGGTGTTCAAGCTTAAATTTAAATGTAGAAATATCAGAATCAGGTATCTTTCCTGAGTCAGAAATATCACCCACAGACTGAAGCTCTCCTTCCTCAGCTTCTGCATATTGTGAGGCAGTATCAGACATGGTTCTTAAAGCGTCAGTATGCTCTGCATTTTGTCTAACCCCAGAGCTATCTCGCTTACCTCTAAATTCAGGTAGTCTGGCTAATACTGCTGACAGTGTATTATCCATGACTGCCGCCATGTCTTGTAAAGTAATCGCTATGGGCGCCCTAGATGTACTTGGCGCCATTTGAGCGTGAGTCCCTTGAGCAGGAGTCAAAGGATCTAACACGTGGAGAGAGTTAGTCGGCATAACTTCCCCCTCGTCAGATTCCTCTCGTGATAAATGTTTTAAAGACAGAATATGATCTTTATTGCTTAAAGTGAAATCAGTACATTTGGTACACATTCTAAGAGGGGGTTCCATCATGGTTTTCAAACATAATGAACAAGGAGTTTCCTCTATGTCAGACATGTTTGTACAGACTAGCAATGAGACTAGCAAGCTTGGAAAACACTTTAAATCAAGTTAACAAGCAAATATAAAAAACGGTACTGTGCCTTTAAGAGAAACAAATTTTGTCAAAATTTGAAAAACAGTGAAAAAAGGCAGTAAATCAAACAAAATTTTTACAGTGTATATAATAAGCTAACAGAGCATTGCACCCACTTGCAAATGGATGATTAACCCCTTAGTTTAAAAAACGGATCAAAAAAACGACATAGACGTTTTTTAGCAGTCACAATCAACTGCCACAGCTCTGCTGTGGCCCTACCTTCCCCAATAAACGACTTTAGGCCCTTTTGATATGTCCTGTAGCATTCAGGGGACTTCTGAGGAAAACTGGATGTCTCAGTCTGTAATTTTAACTGCGCAAAAAAGCGCTAAAATAGGCCCCTCCCACTCATACTACAACAGTGGAAAGCCTCAGGAAACTGTTACTAGGCAAAAATAAAGCCAGCCATGTGGAAAAAACTAGGCCCCAATAAGTTTTATCACCAAAGCATATATAAAAACGATTAAACATGCCAGCAAACGTTTTATATTGCATTTATATAAGGGTATTACCCCTGAGAGTAAGCATGATACCAGTCGTTATTAGATCACTGTATTTAGGCTTAACTTACATTAATCCTGTATCAGCAGCATTTTCTAGCATTTCCAATTCTAGAAAAAATTGTAACTGCACATACCTCATAGCAGAGTAAACTTTACGCCATTCTCCCGCTGAAGTTACCTCTCTCCTCAGACATATGTAAGAACAGTAATGGATCTTAGTTACAACCTGCTAAGATCATAGAAAACTCAGGCAGAATCTTCTTCTATTTCTGCCTGAGATAAAATAGTACAACTCCGGTAGCATTTAAAAATAACAAACTTTTGATTGAAGAAAATAAACTAACTATTTTTCACCACTCTCTCTTACTACCTCCATGCGTGTTGAGAGTTGCAAGAGAATGACTGGATATGGCAGTTAGGGGAGGAGCTATATCACAGCTCTGTTATATATGAGAATATCCCACAAGTAATGGATGATCCGTGGACTGGATACACCTTACAAGAGAAATGCCCTTTACAACTATTTACAATTATTGCTGAGTCAATCACACCTGAAAGTCTCATGGAAAAACAAGTCTTTTATTACATAGTCCCATATTAATGTTTGCAAAGTTAACTCATCATTAGTTTTACAAGATTTGACCCTAAGATTATTTTATTTTTTTATAAATAATAAAATATTTAGATATGTGTGAGCTGTATAGGATTGCACCATGGATATTTTTAAATAAGCTTGCTTATAAATACTTGCAATTATTATATTTTGCTTATGCTAGTTGAATATAAATAAAGAAAATGAAAGTAAAACTGAAGAGCAGTCTCTCCAGGATTATGTGGTTTGTAGTTAATATCCTGGAAATACCACAGCAGTGATATATCTCCCAGAATCCATTGCACAGTGCAAATTTTTGGGCATCAGGAAGTATGTAAATTTAAATAATGGGGAAGCTGTTTGTGTAAAACCTGTCAAGCTTGAGAAATTATCTGTGCCCTGAAATAGAGAGACGATCATGTGCTGCCTCAAGCTCTCCACTCTGGTGAGATTATCTAAAAAGTATTGTCAATACTGTGAGGTCCATAAAATGTTTTAATAATGGCAAATTTTAGCTTGAGAGCTGTTTATCTTGCTATGCAGGGTTCTGAATAGGAAAGACAACAACAATACAATATAATGCTCAAAAAATTTCCAAAGGTTTTGCACGATTTATCTACATGCCAGCGTGCTTTTGATTATCAGACTACTTGTGCCTGCAGTGCTGGGGTAGAAAGTAAGAGATCACCAGGTGTAACCTCGCCTTTTTTTATCAAGAAGAATCTGGCGCTCTCCTAACACGCTCCGTCAGCTACTCAAACAGTCGCCCCGTTCAGATACAACTTAAATGAATATAAACAAATTACAACACAAGAAAACTACTGGATCACAGCTGGAGTATAAATGAAATTGTAAAATAATTTAAATAAATATGTGTACAATAAAAATAAATTTAAATTATATTATTAATAGTTTTAATAATAATCTCAATATTGAAACAATATATCATCCTAAGACTAAATGAAAGGGACACAGTAAAAGCCTGTATTTAAGGAGCAAAGTTTTCCTATCCAGCAAGCTTGATTGCTTTTAATAGGAGCCATCTCGCAACTCGCACGGATTGCCCCTTTTTTACAATCATTGCACCGGGCAGCCCTGCGAGTGTCAGCGAGAAAAAGAAGGTTTGAGCTGGCAAAGAATATATCATCGAGCTCCTAGTGTCTTTAATGCTGGGGTAGACAAAAAAAGATCAGCAGGTGCAGCCTTACCTAATGCCTACAGTACGAGGGAAAGAGAAATCATCAGGATTGGCCCTACCAAATATCTACCATGCTGGGAAACCACACCATTTGCTTGCAGTGGTCGGTGGAGAGGGAAATAGCAACATATACACATAGAGGTTCCACAAATGCAGAGGAAAGAAGCAAAGATGGGTGTTTATACAATCAGCAGAGGATCAATCGTGTACTATTGTCCACAGTTGTAAATGGAAACATAACCTACAAACCAAGGTAGGTACTGTGCATAACTTCCACCAACCTACTTGATAAAAATCCTCCGATGAAAAAATCAGTGCTCACTACGGCCCAAACGTGCAAAATTACAAACAAGAGAACAGAAGCACCTGATACTGGCCGTTTGTATTGAAATTTAATTTAATGAACAGGGTATAACGTCACAAAATAAAGTATACAAAGTATACACAGGGATCTTGTCCCTACTAAAAAGGCAAACAATACAGAGGGGGTGAAAAAATGTAGAGCTAGTAACAAAAAGCAGCTAACGCGTTTCGGCATGAGCCTTACTCATAGCCTCTTAAAACACATATAAACTGTAAAAGTTTAAAAAACCTAGCTCCAAATCTGATTGGATAGCGGGAAACACACCCTGCAACTTATTAGCCAATCTAAGACTACTAAACTAATCTAGTACACACACCCCCCCCACCCCCTGTGAATGCACATGAAAAAATAATCGTAATAAAGATCTTCATCACTGAGTTCTTCAGACCAATACATATGAACCATACAAAGCTAGCCGGTTACTTAACGTACCAAGACGCTGGTCTGATAGTGCAAAAATCGAGCCCCGCTGTCACGGAGATTTTCCGCTCCATTCAATGACGGAATCAGAATCCAGGGCACAAAGTGGGAGTGAACACATGATCAGATCATCCCCGATAGGATAACTTCTATGGGCATAACCAATAATTCCACTAGAACCCGCCTACGTGTCATACGTCAACGCGGTATGTAAACAAAGTAAGCCAGATAATAATGATCACATAACCCCACTTCAGAAAGTGAGTGATGAAAAATCCTATCAAAGCCGGGAATATACAGGAGCGTGAAGAGAGCAAAATATGTAAAACTCTATGAGTACAAAAGGAGCAAATACAAAAATATAACCAAAAATATAACCAAAAATATAACCAAAGGATACCCAAAAATTAACCAAAAATTTTTGTTTAATCTGTTTAATAATATAGATCATACTCCGATCAATCCACAGTCCACATCAAACGTTTCCAAAATGGACCAATCCGCACATTATATGGGGTCTATAATGTATGAGCCATATACACAATATAAACATAAACATAGTAGAGGAGCTCAAACCCAATCGGCCAAACATATAGGCGGAGGGATGTGTCAATATCCATATCATCATGAATAAGAATGAGCGAACATACCACCCCAAATTAAACTGGATATTAAGACACTAAGAAGATACAAAAGAATTAAAATAAATCATAATAATAACTTTTATTTTATTTTAATTTCAAATTTCAAATGGATGCGCAAAAGAAATGTGCCGGGACCTACCCCCTTATCCAGCAGTCTAGATAGTGGTACCAGGCATCTCGAGACCAAAAACATAACATATCATATAGTATAACAAGACCAAAAGTTTAGCGAGACCAAAAATTTATCAAGTCAAACTCCGAATTGAGGCCACTTGGAATCCTGGTCTTTAATTTAAAGATCCAGAAGGCCTCCTTTTCTCCAAGTTTGTTTACCCTGTCTCCCTGACCTTTCCTTAAGGGAACCTTGTCAATAATGGTCCAAACAAAGGACCTCAGTGACTTATTATGAGTCTCAACAAAGTGTCTGACTAGGGGAGTAGTTTTAGAGCCAATCCTAATGTCTGACATGTGTTCCTTAATTCGAGTTCTGGCCTCTCGTGTTGAGAGTCCCACATACTGTAAGGAACATAAACTGCAAGTGATGAGATACACTATGTAAGTTTGTCTGCAATTCAGACAAAATTTAATGTTGAATCTCTCACCACTCTCCGTGGAGACAAACGTGTCTCCCACAATGATCCTTTCACCAGTGTGATGTCCAGAAAGTCAACACATTTTTCCTGTACCTCAGAGGTAAAGCTCAATCCACAATCATTGTTATCCAGTCCAGCCACGAATTCTCCAAGTTGAAGGTCGGTTCTTCCCCAAACAAATAGCAGATCATCTATGTATCGACCATACCAAATGATATCTGCTCTGAAAGGGTTCTGTTCTCCAAAGACGTGGGACAGTTCCCACCATCCCATGAAGATGTTAGCATAGGACGGGGCAAATTTTGCTCCCATGGCTGTCCCACGTCTTTGGAGATAGAACTGTCCCATAAACTCAAAATAATTGTGAGTGAGGAGGAACCGAGTTACCTCTACTACAAACTCCACGTACAGGGAATTGCTACCAAAGTATCTATTCAGAAAGAAACGTACAGCTTCCAACCCCTTGTCATGGGGGATGGAGGTGTACAAGGATTTAACATCTACAGTGAGCCATCTGTAGTTGGCTTCCCATGTTAATTGACTCAACAGGTTCAAGACATGTTTAGTGTCTGCCAGGTGACTCCACAGGGTGCTCACTAATGGTTGCAGAATACCATCCAACCATTCCGAGAGGTGTTCAAGTAATGACCCAATACCGTTCACAATTGGTCTCCCCCGTACATCCACCAAAGATTTATGAACCTTTGGTAGATGGTTGAAAGTAGCGATTATAGGGTTAGAAACAAGAAGGTACTCCTTTGTGTCAGGGTCAATAAACCCACCTTCCACCCCGTCATCTATGAGGGAGGCCAATCGTGACCGGTACGCTCGAGTGGGGTCCCCTGGCAGTACTGTATAATCATCCGTATTGGTTAGTTTTCTCAGGGCCTCCGAAATGAAATCCTCTCTATTCTGCAAAACTATAGTGCCACCCTTATCTGCGGCTCTAATTATGATTCCTTCATTCTTACTAAGCTTCTCCAGTGCTTTTCACTGTTTCCTGGTGATATTACTCTGTTCTCCCCTCACAGATTTGTAGTATAAGCAAGTAAGATCTTCTTCTATTCTGTTTTTGGAATTTCTCAAGAAGGTTACCCCTGCATTGGATAGGGTAAAAGGTAGACTTTCCCCTAAATGTAGGTAATCCAATGCTAGCAGTTGGGTAATTATCCCCACCTTCTGAGAGAGATTCCAGGGTCCCAATATCGCAAAAATCTTGGAAATTGAGAGAATTGTCCCTTAGGGTTCCTGAGGGTCTGGAGTCTAACCTATAATGAATGGCATCGTGACTCTCATCAGCTCCTCTTATGGGATGCATCTTGAAGAATTTCTTTTAGGTCAGGTCATGTATAAGCTTGTTAACATTAAGCAGTGTCCTGAACAGATCAAAGTCAGCTGTAGGTACAAAAGTCAATCCAAGACTCAGAACTTCAAGTTCATGTGGATCTGGGGTGTAATTAGAAAGGTTAATGACATTCAGAACCTGTAGTTCCCCCTTCCTCTTCGCCTTCTCTGTGGGTACCTCCGCTGTTCTTTGTACTGGTGATCTGCACCCTGATTCGTGCTTAGGTTTCCTCCTCCCCCCCTTCTGGTGTTTTTTGGGGTATGGAAAAAACCTGTACATATAGAGGACCTGCCATTCAAGGGAGAAAGAGACAACTGTATGAAGAGTGTGCTGCTGTAATGTACATGCACAATGCACTATTTCATTGTGCATGCCCTGATGTTAAAAGAAAAGGTCACGTAAATTGCCACACCCTCATCACAACCCACCCGCATGGCTCCCTCTCAGAAAATGTCCTCGAAGTAGCTAAGAAAAAGGTGATAATGATAGGTCAGACTGCAGTATTGTTGCAATCTCACTCCTTTGTACCCACGAATGCCACAGAGAGCAGCAAAGTACTGTTCCGTGGCCTTGAAAATGCAGTTAGACATCTAACCTGAAATGTTAGCTAAATCTGAGTCTGAAAATTTGTGTGTTACATGTCTTAATTTTTTTTTTAAATGAAAAAATGCTGACAGAGAAGAAGATAAAACCAATAAATTTGACACTTTTCGGACAAGTCAGTCTGGCTTAACCCCTTGACCAGACCACTTTTCCATTTGTTGACCGTTTGAAACCAGAGTTATTTTTACATTTCTGCTGTGTTTGTGTTTAGCTGTAATTTTCATCTTACTCTTTTACTGTACCCACACATACTATATACTGTTTTTCTTGCCATTAAATGGACTTTCTAAAGATACCATTATTTTTATCATATCTTTTAATTTACTATAAAAAAAGCATAACATATTATAAAAAAATGGAAAAAACACACTTTTTCTAACTTTGACCCCAAAATCTGTTAAACATCTACAACCACAAAAAAACACCCATGCTAAATAGTTTCAAAAGTTTGTCCTGAGTTTAGAATTACTCAATGTTTACATGTTCTTTGCTTTTTTGAAAGTTAAATAAATACAAGTAGCACTTTGCTATTACCAATCCATTTTGCTTTTCAAAATTAGCAATAGTTACATTGGAACACTGATATCTGTCAGGAATCCCTGAATATCCCTTGACATGTATATATATTTTTTTTAGTAGACAACCCAAAGTATTGATCTAGGCCCATTTTAGTATATTTCATGCCACCATTTCACCGCCAAATGCGATCAAATAAAAAAAATCGTTCACTTTTTCACAAACTTTTCAACAAACTTTAGGTTTCTCACTAAGATTATTTACAAACAGTTTGCGCAATTATGGCACAAATGGTTGTAAATGCTTCTCTGGGATCCCCTTTGTTCATAAATAGCAGACATATATGGCTTTGGCGTTGTTTTTTGGTAATTAGAAGGCCGCTAAATTCCGCTGCGCACCACACCTGTATTATGCCCAGCAGTGACGGGGTTAATTAGGTAGCTTGTAGGGAGCTTGAAGGGTTAGCGTTGTTTTTTGGTAAATAGAAGGCCACTAATTTCCGCTGCGCACCACACTTGTATTATGCCCAGCAGTGACGGGGTTAATTTTAGCTTTAGTGTAGAGATCAGCGTCCCACCTGACACATCCCACCTCCTGATCCTTCCAAAACAGCTCTCTTCCCTCTCCCCACCCCACAATTGTCCCTGCCATCTTAAGTACTGGCAGAAAGTCTGCCAGTATAAAAAAAAAGTTTGTGTTTGGTTTTTTTTATATTTTTTTTAAATTATATATTTTCTGCAGTAGGATCCCCCCTTACCACCCAACCACCCTGAGCCCCCCCAAACAGCTCTCTAACCCTCCCCCCTCTCACTATTTGATGTCATTTTTCAATAAATTGTCCCATTTCTTTCATATATAAATATTTTTCTGTAGTGTAGCTGCCCCCTTAAATACCCCCCACTCCCTCCCCGATCCCTTTTTTAAAACATAATTTCCCCCTCCCTCTCCCACCACCTGCTCCCACCAAGTCTTTACTGCACATTGCAGATCGCAGGCGCTCCCGCACGCACTGGGGACTGATCCAACACTACTGGCCGGAAGTAACCAGCAATGGGTCGCCCACCCACCTCCCTGCAGCTGCTTCCACACATCAACGATCGGCACCATCGCTGGCCGATGCAGAGAGGGCCACAGAGTGACCCTCTCTGCATCAGTGGGCCAAAAAATGTATTGCAGTGATGCCTCAATATCGAGACATCACAGCAATACCTTGAAAGCGGCTGGAAGTGATCAGGATCGCTTCCAGCCGCTTGAAACCCCTGAGGACGTACAGGGTACATCCCTGGTCGTTAACTGATGTTTTTTGTAGGACGTACCCTGTACGTCCTTGGTCCTTAAGGGGTTAAAGGGACAGTAAAGTAAAACTGTCATGATTCAGATAGGGCATGGAATTTTAAACTACCTTCCAATTTACTTTTATCATCACATTTGCTTTTTCTCTTTGTATCCTTTGTTGAAGGCTAAACCTAGGTAGACTCAAAGATTGATTCTAAGCCCTTGAAGGTCACTTCGTATCTCAGTGTATTTTATTAGCTTTTCACAACTAGACAGTGCTAGTTCATGTGTGTCATATAGATGACATTGTTCTCACTCCCTTGGAGTTATGCATGAGCCAGCACTAATTGGCTAAATGCAAGTTTGTAAATAGCACTGAGATAAGGTGGCAGTCTGCACAGGCTTAGATACATGGTAATCCCACAGGTAAAAAGTATATTAATAAATGGGTAATAAAGGGATTATCTATCTTTTTTAAAAATAAAACATTTAAAGTAGACTGTCCCTTTAATTATAGTCACTTAATGAACCAGGAAATAAAATAATTTCAGCAAAGCTACTATTATTAACATAAAGCATATCACTGCTGAACATCAGAGAAACAGCAATACCTTATCATGGAAAATAATCACATCTGCCCTGGTTAATGCTTAGCTCTTTTGAAAACTTACATTTGACATAATTGTATCACAGGAAATGTGGTAGAGATTCTTTTCAGCACATAAAGAGTTAAGACATGAATATGCTAAAAATGACCCACTCAATGTCACCTAATTGCAAACAATTGTAGCACAAAGCAGTATAATATGCAAGAGAGAGTTTATAAAAGTTCTTTTTTGGTCAGCCAGCATGGCAATGATTTAAATGGTTCATTGCTTGAAACATTATTTCAGGGCTCCAATATTTTAAAGACTAGGGAGGAAACCAAACGAAAAACAGTATAGTGTTCAGAATTACAAGCATGTAACAGAAGTCAATGTTCAATAATGTAACCACAATGACAAAGGGCAGTGACCCAGATTGAACACATTGTCCTTCTGACAGCTCTGCTGGGGACTGCAATTCATTTCTGTCACACGGTATTATGCTTTCAAAAAATGTACAATAGTGTGGATTCTGGCGCAATAGCTATTTCTGCTTTTGGAAATGACAAACAAAACAGCAGCACGTTCACTGAACAGAAATGAAAGTGCTAGCTCAATAGGATTCAGTTTCAATAAGGGTGCGCACAATAAACATTCCTGAACATGCTCATACTATATATTATATTATTATATTAACACTATAACAATAGTTAAATGCCTGGGGGAAATGATTTCTGTACTCTAGACTCTGCTTCTAAGACGCTCTAACAACATAATTATAATAAATAAAATAAATATAACGAGTTTGCAGCCTAGCAGTAAAGGGACAGTAAACCACAAGTAATTACAAGACATTTCTGTTGTGTTGCTATTGAATAATATATCAGTAAAGTCTAAACATAATAATAATTTGTTTGATGCATTTGTTTTTCAATAGCTAAACTTAAATGGATAGAAAGGTCAACATTGCAGTGTGCATGGAAGCATTTCAATTTGAAATAGAATCATTTTTACAATATACTTCCATTAGCAAAAATGCTTCTAGTAAACTTCTTACTGTTTCTGTGCTGCATATTCACATATCCTGTGAGGTGCAACAGTATTCATGCTCAGAGATCTGGCAGTGATGTGTCTTGCTTCTGTTAAGGTGTCATACAAAACCACCACTGGCTTTCTGAGAAGGTGTAGGTTTTGGTTACTGGTGCACAGCTCTCACAGGATATGTGCATATGTTGCCATAAAACAGTAATACATTTTATTAAAAGCATTTTTGCTACTTGAAGTATATTGCAATAATGCTTATATTTCCCAATGAAATGCACCCATTAAATACAGTAGAATTGCATCATTAGCAAATGCATAATAAAAAGACAATGCAATAACACTTATTCTAAATTTCATATAAGCAGTTTATGTTTGGCCATATGCCAGCCACCTGTATCATATGACAGCCATCAGCCAATCACAGACTAGTATACATGTACGATAGGAACTTGTGCACATGCTCAGTGCATTGTTTATATAAAAAGAATGTGCAAAATTTGATAATTGAAGTAAATTGGAAAGTGTCTTAAAACGTCATGCTCTATCTGAATCATGAAAGTTTCATTTTGACTTTAGTGTCCCTTTAACCTTTTACATTAAAATGCTAATGTATTTGCTGTCCTTTTAACAGCTATTCGCTTGCAGTGTTTATTCATTTGTTAATAACGGTGCATTACGTTATGGGATAGATTATGGAAGTCATTCTATATACTATATTGACTTACCTATTTGGATCCAAGAGACCAATAGACTCAATGCATAATTATCTAAAGTCTAAGAAAATTATAAAGGAATAAAAATGGTTTACATCTATATATATATAAATATATATACTGTATATATTTATATATATATATGAAAAAAGAAGATATAATGTATACTATACACACCAATCCTCAAGGGGGCGCTCTTTAATGGGTATATAATGACATAAAAGACAGCATCAAAACAATAGTGGTAAATCAAAAATGGTAATGAGAACAATCATAAACATACAAATAATAGTCCATAAAAACAAAATCCAAAAGAGTACTCCAAAAAAAAAACTAAATGGTCAGCTCTCTGTCATAGGAGGGTCAGGATCCTGATGATTCAAATGGTCTAGGAGAGAAGAAAACAGAGGTGCCCAATGGCCTAATACCATATACACAGAGTAAATAAAGGTAAGCAAAATGGATACTCACAAACGGACAGCACCTGAGGTTGCAAATAAAGCAGACTGGAACCTCACATTTGCCCAGCTAACTGGATATGAGCAGCTGGATATTCAAAGATGAATCCCCACTTGTAGATGTCAAGGGTTTTCATATTCCAAAGCACGTCCAAGTGCAGTACAAGCAGGCTAGGGCTTCTCAGCCGCCAGGCTGACTGATTCCAAGGGTTGAACAGGTGCAATAAAAAACTCCCAAAGAGTTCAGAGATGATAGATACACATAAAAAAAGCAGCAGCAAGTGTATAGATAAAAAATATACTTTAATAAAAGCGACGCGTTTCTCAGCCTCTGCAGGGGCTGTTTCCTCAGGCTATACCAACCTGAAGAAACAGCCCCTGCAGAGTAACGCAAAACTCGTAATCTAGGTGTTTCTTTCTCTCCATATGCATGCTTGCCTGTCAGTCAACTTACAAAGTATATATTGCAATAATGCTTTGCAAACTATTCATGGGCTATAGTGCCCCAGACATGTTTGATCTGAAAGGTCCTTTTAACCTTTTTTTTTATTATTATTATTAACTTTATTTTTAAAGTAATTTTTACATACAAACTAGGCTCATTCAAGGCATTAGTGACACTTATGTATAAAACACTATGCAAATGTTACACTGGTTTCTTCAGACCTGCTCCATCCGTTAACTTCTACATAGCTTTGTTTCCAAAACTGATCAGACCGTGCACACAGACTAGTAGAAGAGAGGTAGTACTAGCCCTAGGCAGCTCCTGATTGGCTGCACCTTCAGGACTGTGTAAAGAAAATAAAAACCTGAGCAACATGTAACAAGTTAACAAAAATATAATGTACTAAATAGTTTATTTTTCTTAAAGCGATAGAAAGGTCAGAATTTAAATGTGCACAGGTACATTTCAATGTGAAATAGAAGCATTATTGCAATATGCTTCTATTAGCAAAAATGCTTCTAGTAAAAGTTCTTAATGTTTTTATGCGGCATACACACATATGCTGTAAGGGTTTGTGCCAACTATTCAAGCTCAGAGAGCTATAGATTGCGTGTATTGTTTCTGTAAAAATTTGTGTCATACAAGCCAGCACTGACTCTCTGAGAAGATGTAGTGTTTGAATACTGGTGCACAGGCCCTCAAAGGATATGTGCATATGCCGTAGAAAAATAGTAATATATTTTACTAGAAGCATTTTTGCTAATGGAAGTATATTGCAAAAATGCTTATATTTCACATTGAAATGCGTACATGCACATATCAATTTTGACATTTCTATCCCTTTAAACTGTATTTTATTTTTTGAAGTGATGAATTAAATGAATATATATCCCTTCCACGTTCCTTTAAGGTTTCATTTGAAACAAAATTAAAACCAAGAGCAAATTGTACAGTACCATAGTACCCAGGCCAGCATGTGGTATGTTTAGTTTGTATAATCAAGTACCATATGTCAAATCAATATAACATCATTCTCTCATCATCATATTCACTAAAAAAGGCGCTGAACTTGATATGGACCAGTTATCTGCTTGATATTGAAACTAAATTAGATTTAGAAATATAGCATCCACTAAACTATGTTTTTGAATTTCTAGCTATAGTTTATTTATTATATAGTTCTAGTTGTAAAAAGAAAAAAAGCATAAAACATTATGTTCTGTAAATTATAACTTATTTTATTCTTTATCAAAATTATAAAAATAAAATACAGCAGCAGAAGGTTAATTTAGCTCCTTCCCAGGAATTGAATTCAGAACAATGGAGCTGATCATTTCAACAGCTTCTCAGAATAAGACAAATATTTAGTGGGTAATGAAAACAATATCTTCCCCAACCTAGGGTTGTAATGACTAACATAGGCACCATATGGTAGTTGGAGCTAGATGCTAAAATTACCAGTTCAGAATACAAAAGAGAGAAAATAAAAAGTAGCATTAAAGGGACAGTCTACTTGAAAATGATAATCCCTTTATTATCCTATCCCCACTGTTATATAAATATACTTTTTATCTTTATGACTACCTTGTACATAAGCCTCTGATTGCCCCTTTATTTCAGTGATTTTATACAAACTTGCACTTCAGCCAATTAGTACTGACTCATAAATAGCTTCACGGGAATGAGCACAATGTTATATATAGGGTACACATGAACTAGCATTGTCTAGCTGTGAAAGGCTAATAAAATACACTGAGATAAGAATCGGCCTTTAAGGACTTAGAACTTAGCACACAAGCCCACCTATGTTTTGCCTTCAGCAAAGAATACCAAGAGAACAAAGCTAGGTTGATGATAAAAGTAGATTGGAAAGTTGTTTAAAACTGCATGCCCTATCTGAATTATTAAAGTTTAATTTTTGACTAGACAGTCCCATTAAGCACTCTCAAATTATTCAATCTAATATTAATCAATCACTGCAAAAACCCAAACCTGGTTGGGCAGAAATTAATAACTTTTAATTACACAATAAAATAAAATGTTGACCACAAATATCTGGGACAAGCATAAGACTATGCTAAGAAATAAGTACTTTACACTGCACAAGTAACATGGGTAGACTTGATGGACCTCTTGGTTTTATATGCCATCAAATTCCATTGGTTCTATGTTTGTCTGCTAAGTTGGCCATGCTTTTGTGCTTTTTTATTTATCCTCTGAATGCTCCTCTTCATTCTTTTTCTCCAGATAGGATGTCTTTTTCTGTTTTGTAGCCATATTTTCCAGATAAGCCACAACTTTGTGTAGTCTTGTGTTTGAGTTTCCACTCCTAACCATGACTCTGTGCATTAGATGGCTTATGTAGAAGGCTGGTATTGATTTGTCCTTCAGGGCTCATTCCATTTGAAGAACTTCTGTATCAAGGTCTCCTGTCTTGCAAAAGGAATAAATGTATTAACCTTATTGGCTATAGAATTATGCTAGACAGGATGTGAGGTAAATATTTCCTTGCCCCTTGGTTTCTAGTTCCCACAAAAAAAATAATAAAGACGTAATTATTGTTTCCGTTGAATTATAATATATATTTAATTGTCTCTAGTTTGGATTATGCCATTGTCCACGCGCGTTAACTTCAATTGTACTCGTACTTGTAATACGAGTGAAAAACACAACACTCGCAGACACCCGCAATAAACCCCTTTTTGTTTGCACATAACTGTTAGCGCTCCACTTTTATTCTAGCTCTTAGGGTGTTACAAAACCTCGCCGGCATGGAGAGAACTCATGCAAAATCTTTGGGATTTTTTTAGACCTTGTTTTGTAATGTAGGAGTCTCTCTTTCACATTTAATACCTTGCACAGTGAGATAAATATCTTTCAAATTAACATTTGTTTTTCTAACATGTTTTAGGGACCTATAATTAACAAAAAGTGGGACAAACTTATCAAATAAAAATATTTCTATGAGATAAGGCGCTAATCCTCTAAAATAACAATTAAATTATACAAAAAAGAGAAGATATGGGGGCTCACAGCACTTTTCCCTACTAATAAAACATAGCCTTTATTAATAAATTTAAATTATTAATCATTTTTAGGGACCTCTCTGTACTGACGAGACGTATTAGATCATCTCACCTGAACGGCGAGTTTTTGAATATCTGGACCAGAATGAGGTGTTTCATATTATGAACACTAATCGAGTAGAGATGGGTATGAAATATATGGAATATATAGATTCCACTCCTGGTAGTAAATTTCTAATATTTGGTATTAGACCTACAATCACAGATATCAGTTTAAATAAGATGTCACTTCTTTTCATTGCATAGAGCCATCTCTTCTCATACTATTGAATCTTCCTAATGTTAAATGTTTTTCTTCCTATGAGAGGATTGATAAATGGGACTATAGGAGTAAAAAAAATATCATATGAGAGGATTCCATATTATGACTCTCTAGTATATGTACTTATAGCGATCATCTAAAAAAATATAGAACTGCTTCAAAGATACATCCCAGAGTTATAAGTCATATTGTGAGTCTGAGCCGCCCCTTCCTGATGATGTCACTACCAGGCTTTTTATTCTGGGCTTCCTGTTTCTTCAGTTCCCGTTTGTTTGTTTGTTTCTCTTTGTGGCTCCTGTGAGGACTTCGCTGTGGAAACTTTCTAACTGATGATTTTCTGTTGCCAAACTCTGCAAAGACTGACTATGCTGGGTTAACCCTCAAACTTCCTGATAACCTGTTGCCAAACATTGCAAGTACTGTTTATTCTGTGAATCTCTCAAACTGCATGTTAACCTGTTGCCAATCTCTGCAAGTACTGATTATTCTGTGCTAACCTTCAAACTACCTGATTTCCTGTTGTCTAACTCTGCAAGTACTGACTATTCAGTATTAACCCTCAAACTTCCTGATAACCTGTTGCCAAACACTGCAAGTACTGTTTATTCTGTGAATCTCTCAAACTGCATGTTAACCTGTTGCCAAACTCTGCAAGTACTGTTTATTCAGTGTAAACCTTCAAACTACCTGATATCCTGTTGTCTAACTCTGCAAGTACTGACTATTCAGTATTAACCCTCAAACTGCCTGATAACCTGTTGCCAAACTCTGCAAGGACTGACTACACAGTGTTAACCCTCAAACTACCTGATATCCTGTTGTCTAACTCTGCAAGTACTGACTATTCAGTATTAACCTTCAAACTGCCTGATAATCTGTTTCCAAACTCTGCAAGGACTGACTACACAGTGTTAACCCTCAAACTGCCTGATAACAAGTTACCTACTCCTGCATTATTAACTGTTTCTTGTTTTACCCTTCCACTGTCTGAGTATAAGTGGACTATCCCTGCTCTCCTGATTCTGTGGAAGACATTTCCTGAAACCAGTTCCTTACTCAGAAGTCTATTTGGCTGATATCTTGGATTACTCTGGACTCAGGCTAACTCTGCTCCATATTGTGAGTACATTGTTTTTTAGAAGTTGTCGTGGGGTCACGTCCTGGATTAAACTAAGAGTGCAAGGGTGTTGTTTAAGTTCACCCTCGCATTTGGGTCTTGTTCTGGACATTTCCTAACCTGACAGTACAAACGGGCCATAATATGGACCCTGATGAGTTATCCAGGGCTGTGGCTCTACAAGGGCAACTTCTAGGAAATCATTCTGCTCATTTGAAATCTTTGGATTCCAAGCTTGACCAGATTACTGCTCCGCTACATAACCTCTCCGCTTCTTCTCAAGCTACGGCGACTCCTGCTGCAGCTGCTACTAGCTCCAATGCTGTCTTTAACCCACCTCAACCTGTTGGACAGTATATACCACGAATCCCACTTCCAGATAAATATGACGGTAATCCTGAAGAATGCAGTGGATTCCTTAATCAATGTCGTTTACACTTCAGAAACAATCCTCAAGTTTTTTTCCAATTCTACTTCCAAAATCACCTTTATTATATCCCTCATGAAGGGTAAGGCTCTAGCCTGGGTGTCTCCTCTTTTAGAGAAGAATGATCCTTTACTTCAGGATGTGGAATTATTCGTGTCCATTTTGTCTTCTGTTTTTGACAAGCCTGGGAGGTCTGCAGCTGCAGAGGCAGGATTGTTGGATCTGAGACAGGGATCCCTTTTGGTAGCTCAATATGCTATTGAATTCAGGACTTTAGACGCAGAAACTAATTGGAACCATGGAGCCTTACGGGCAGCCTTTCGCAAGGGACTTTGCGAACGCCTTAAGGATGAACTTGTATTTCGGGAACTCCCCAATTCATTGGAGGGTCTTATCAATTTGTGTATTACTCTTGACGCCCGGCATTCTGAACGTCTTCAGGAGAGAGATAGGAATCGGAGATCCTTTGTTAAATCTTCTTTTCGTCCTCCTATTCGAACCTCAAGTCTGTCTAATAATAATTCCTAATCTCCTGAGTCTGTGGAACCCATGGAAGTAGGAGCTATTAAATTGTCAGAAGCTGAACACCATAGAAGACGTACTCTTGGATTATGTCTGTATTGTGGTACCAAAGGACATTTACTGAAGGACTGTCCTATCCGGCCAGTAAAAGCCAAGGCTTTTAACTTTTGATAGAGGGACAGAGTTAAGCCAGAATCCCATGTCTTCCCTCAATTCTAAACTTTTTGTTCCTGTAACTACCACTTTTGGAAACACCAAGTTTCGAGCTCAAGCCCTCATTGACTCTGGAGCTGCTGGAGTTTTCATTGATTCAAACTTTGCTGACTCTCTCAGGATTCCTCTTCAAGCCAAGAAACAGTTAATTAAGGTAACCACTGTTAGTGGACAGCCTCTAGGTTCTGGTATCATACAAAATTCTACCATTCCTCTTCTTTTATCTGTGGGCATACTCCATTCTGAAATTATTCGTTTTGACGTCATCACTTCTCCCCACATACCGTTGATTCTGGGGTTACCTTGGTTGCAGCTTCATGATCCAGTCTTCTCATGATCTAAAGGAGAACTTATTTCCTGGGGAACTACCTGTTTCAAACATTGCCTGCAAAATCCCTCAAAACCATCTTGTCCTGTCGTAGCTATGGTGGAAGTTCCTGATTCATTGCCTAATTACTATCATGCCTTTAGTGATGTGTTTTCTAAAAAGGAGGCTGAGACGTTACCTCCACACTGGATATTTGACTGTCCTATAGAATTGTTTTCAGGGCCTATCCCCTCTCTCGTCAAGAAAATGTCTCTCTTGAGGAATACATAAAGGACAACTTAGCCAGAGGATTTATTCGTCCTTCCTCATCACCTGTGGGTGCGGGTTTTTTCTTCATTGGGAAAAAAGATTGAGGTCTCCATCCCTGTATCGATTATCGGGCCTTGAATCAGATTACTGTCAAAAACAGCTATCCTCTGCCGCTCATTCCTGAGTTATTTGATCGTCTTCAAGGTGCTTATATTTTTTCCAAGTTAGCTCTCCGTGGGGCTTACAATTTGGTCAGAATCTCTAAAGGAGACGAATGGAAGATGACATTTAACACTAGATTTGGTCACTACCAGTATATAGTAATGCCATTCGGATTGTGCAATGCACCAGCAGTATTTCAGCACTTTGTTAACAAAATCTTCAGAGATTATCTAAATCAATTTGTTATCATTTATCTCGATGACATTCTAATCTATTCCAAAACATTACAGGAACATGTACATCATGTAAGACTGGTACTTCAGAGGTTACGAGACAATTCCCTGTTCGCTAAATTGGAGAAATGCTCTTTTCATCAGAGTTCCATTCCCTTTTTGGGTTATATCATTTCAGAATCAGGTTTTGAGATGGATCCTGCTAAACTTTTGGCTATCAAGGACTGGCCCAGACCAACTACTCTCAAATCCCTGCAGAGGTTTTTTGGCTTTGCCAATTACTATAGAAAGTTTATTAAGAACTTTGCTGACATCATGTCCCCGCTCACTTCTCTTACTAAGAAAGGGCAAAATTGTAAGAACTGGTTCACTTCGGCAGTACAGGCTTTTGAAACACTAAAATCAGCATTTTTTTCTGCACCTCTTCTCAGTCATCCAATTCCTGATCTCCAGTTTATTTTGGAGGTTGACGCTTCTTCTATAGCAGCTGGAGCTGTTCTCTCCCAACGTGATCCGACTACCAGCAAGATACATCCTGTGGCGTTCTTTTTGAAAAAATTAAATCCTGCCGAGTTAAATTATGATGTGTGCAATAAGGAGCGTTTGGCTATAAAATTAGCTTTGGATGAATGAGGCATTGGTTAGAGGGTACCAGTCAACCTTTTTTCATTCTGACAGATCATAAGAATCTTTTATACCTCCATACAGCTACTCGTCTCAATCCTCATCAGGCTCGGTGGGCCTTGGTCTTCTCCAGGTTTAAGTTTGTACTTTCCTATGTTCCTGGTTCAAAAAATTCCAAGGCAGATTATCTAGGCAGTTCCAATCTTCTGAGCCTTCTCCTTTGGATTCTGAACCTATACTACGTCCAGTCAAAGTTTTGGCTCAAGTATCCTCTTTTCCAGTACAGGCTTTACATGCTGCTCAAGTCCGGGTACCATCTTCTTGCAAACTACCTTCTGGTATCCTGTATGTACCCAAAGGATTACGTCTTAAGCTTCTACGTTGGGCTCACGACAACATTTCAGCAGGTCATCCTGGAGTAACCAATACTTTGTGGAAACTGAAGCAGCATGTTTGGTGGTCCACTATGATGAGGGATGTTAAGGATTATATTGCTGCGTGTAGTTCTTGTGCTTCGAACAAACAATCTTCTCATTGACCGTTTGGTCTATTACACCCTCTTCCTATTCCTCATTACCCTTGGTCTCACTTATCCATGCACTTTGTTACAGATCTTCCTGTTTCTGCTGGAAATACGACCATTTGGGTAGTGGTGGATCGGTTCTCCAAGTCTGCTCACTTCATACCTCTTCCAGGCTTGCCTTCAGCTCAAAGACTTTCTGATTTCTTTGTTCTACATATATCTCGTTTACATGGTTTTCCCACTGACATAATCTCAGATCGCAGAGTTCAATTTGTTTCCAAGTTTTGGAGGTCTTTTTGTAAGCACTTCGGAATCAACATATCTCTTTCTACTGCACATCATCCTCAATCCAACGGACAGACTGAGCGTGTAAATAAAGCCTTGGAATCTTTTCTTAGACATTATGTAGACCATCACCACTCCAACTCATCTCAGTTATTGCCTTTGGCGGAATTAGCTCACAACTCACACTATAACGCCTCATTACAGACCTCTCCCTTTAAGGCAGCTTATGGTTTTGAGCCTAGAACCTTTCCTATGATTACCAGTTCTACTGAAGTCCCTGGAGCAGATCGTATTGTGAAAAATCTCAGTAACCACTGGCAACTCATTTGTCAAAATCTACTTTCCTCTTCCTTAAGACACAAGAGATATGCTGATCGCAGAAGGTGTAAGGCTCCTTTACTTCGTAGACAGAGTATTTTTATCCACCAGATTCATACGTCTAAAACAACCTTGTACTAAGTTGGGTCCTAAGTACATTGGACCTTTTTGAATTGTTTCCAAAGTTTGTTCTTCTGCATACCTCCTGGCTTTACCCAAGACTCTCAAGATCCATCCAGTGTTTCATGTCTCCTTACTCAAGCCAGTCATCTACAACTGGTACTCTATCAAGAGTAAACCACCTCCTCCACTTTCTGTAGAGGGAACTTCTGAGTTTGAAGTCAGCCAGATTTTGGATTCCAAGCTACGGGGCAATCGGCTGTACTACCTGGTCCATTGGAAGGGTTATCCTATCTCTGAACGATCTTGGGAACCAGCCTCTCATGTTCATGCTCCAGCTCTTGTGAAGTCTTTTCACAAGAAATTCCCTGCCAGGCCCGGTCGGGTCCCCCGGAGGGGTCCTTGAGGAGGGGGCACTGTCACGCTCGGCCTCTGGGAAGCGCCGGCGGTCCTCTCTGTGTGCTTGATTGGCAAGTAGTCTGAGCCGCCCCTTCCTGATGATGTCACTACCAGGCTTTTTATTCCGGGCTTTCTGTTTCTTCAGTGCCCTTTTGTTTGTTTCTCTTTGTGGCTCCTGTGAGTACTTCGCCGTGGAAACTCTCTAACTGCTGATTTTCTGTTGCCAAACTCTGCAAAGACTGACTATGCTGGGTTAACCCTCAAACTTCCTGATAACCTGTTGCCAAACACTGCAAGTACTGTTTATTCTGCGAATCTCTCAAACTGCATGTTAACCTGTTGCCAAACTCTGCAAGTACTGTTTATTCAGTGTAAACCTTCAAACTGCTTGATATAGAAACATAGAAACATAGATATTGATGGCAGATAAGAGCCATAGGCCCAGCAAGTCTGCCCGACCTTACCTAACAGTATAAACTTATCTAGTTTGTAGGATAGCCTTATGCTTGTCCCATGCATTTTTAAAGTCCCTCACAGTGTTTGTTGCTACTACCTCTTGAGGAAGTTTATTCCATAAATCAATCACTCTTTGTGTAAAGAAGTGCTTCCTCAAATTACTCCTGAATCTACTACCCTTTAGCTTGAGCTCATGACCCCTTGTTCTTGAATTTTCCATTTTATGTAAAATACCCACAGCCTCAGTTTTACTAAACCCTTTAATGTACTTGAAAGTTGCTATCATATCGCTTCTTTCCCTTCTCTCCTCTAAGCTATACATATTTAGGTCATTGAGCCTATCCTGGTAAGTTTTATTTTTTAGACCATGTACCATTTTGGTAGCCCTCCTTTGCACAGATTCAAGTTTGTTAATATCCTTTCGTAGATATGGCCTCCAGAACTGCACACAATACACAAGATGAGGCCTAACTAATGATCTATAAAGTGGCATAAGAACCTTACTATTTCTGCTGCAAATACCTCTACCAATACATCCAAGCATTCTGCTAGCCTTACTCTCTGCATTACTACATTGTTTACTAAGTTTTAAATCATCTGAAATAATAATTCCCAAGTCCTGTTCCTCATCTGTAACAGTCAGTAAAGTGTCATTGAGTCTGTAATTAACATTTGGATTTTTCTTCTCTAAATGCATTATTTTACACTTTGCTGTGTTAAACTTTAGATCCCAGTAATTTGTCCAATCCTCCAATTGTTGTATATCACTTCTCATTTTGTCTACCCCCCCTGGAACATCCACTCTGTTACAAATTTTTGTATCATCTGCAAAGAGACATACTTTCCCCTGTAGCCCTTTGTTGATATCGCAGATAAATATGTTAAACAAAACAGGCCCCAGAACTGACCCCTGAGGAACACCACTAGTAACAGCCCCCTCTGCTGAATGAACTCCATTTACTAAGACACTTTGTTTTCTGTCCTTAAGCCAGCATTCCACCCAGTTCACAATTTTTGAATCTAGATATAGTTTGTGAATTAGTTTATTGTGTGGGACGGTGTCAAATGCTTTGCTGAAATCTAGATATGCTACATCAACTGCTCCACCTTTGTCTAATACTTTTGTTACATAATCAAAGAAGTCAATTAGATTAGTCTGACATGATCTCCCTGAAGTAAAACCATGCTGATTTTGGTCCTCTAAATTGTTTGTCTTTATGTAAGTCATAATTCTTTCTTTTAAGAGGCTTTCCCTACTACTGAAGTTAAACTAACTGGCCTGTAGTTGCCAGATTCTTCTCTACTGCCCTTTATATGAAGAGGTATTACATTTGCTATTCTCCAATCATCTGGGACAGCTCCTGTTAATAGTGACTGATTAAACAGATCAGTTAATGGGACAGTTAGCACTGATCAAGTTCTTTTAACCCTTGGATGAATATTATCAGGACCCACTGCCTTTTTAACATTTATTTTTGATAATGCTAACAAAACCTCATCCTCTGTAAAAAGATTACTGTTACGCTTGTTTCTATTTTTCGTAGCATCCCTTAATGTAGACATTGTATCTTCACAATCTTTTGTGAAAACAGAACAGAAGTAATATCCTGTTGCCAAATTCTGCAAGTACTGTTTATTCAGTGTAAACTCTCAAACTGCATGATAACCTGTTGCCAATCTCTGCAAGTACTGATTAATCTGTGTTAACCTTCAAACTACCTGATATCCTGTTGTCTAAATCTGCAAGTACTACTGACTATTCAGTATTAACCCTCAAACTGCCTGATAACTTGTTGCCAAACTCTGCAAGGACTGACTACACAGTGTTAACCCTCAAACTACCTGATATCCTGTTGCCAAACTCTGCAAGTACTGTTTATTCAGTGTAAACTCTCAAACTGCATGATAACCTGTTGCCAATCTCTGCAAGCACTGATTAATCTGTGTTAACCTTCAAACTACCTGATATCCTGTTGTCTAACTCTGCAAGTACTGTTTATTCAGTGTAAACTCTCAAACTGCATGATAACCTGTTGCCAATCTCTGCACGCACTGATTAATCTGTGTTAACCTTCAAACTACCTGATATCCTGTTGTCTAACTCTGCAAGTACTGTTTATTCAGTGTAAACTCTCAAACTGCATGATAACCTGTTGCCAATCTCTGCAAGTACTGATTAATCTGTGTTAACCTTCAAACTACCTGATATCCTGTTGTCTAAATCTGCAAGTACTACTGACTATTCAGTATTAACCCTCAAACTGCCTGATAACTTGTTGCCAAACTCTGCAAGGACTGACTACACAGTGTTAACCCTCAAACTACCTGATATCCTGTTGCCAAACTCTGCAAGTACTGTTTATTCAGTGTAAACTCTCAAACTGCATGATAACCTGTTGCCAATCTCTGCAAGCACTGATTAATCTGTGTTAACCTTCAAACTACCTGATATCCTGTTGTCTAACTCTGCAAGTACTGTTTATTCAGTGTAAACTCTCAAACTGCATGATAACCTGTTGCCAATCTCTGCACGCACTGATTAATCTGTGTTAACCTTCAAACTACCTGATATCCTGTTGTCTAACTCTGCAAGTACTGTTTATTCAGTGTAAACTCTCAAACTGCATGATAACCTGTTGCCAATCTCTGCAAGCACTGATTAATCTGTGTTAACCTTCAAACTACCTGATATCCTGTTGTCTAACTCTGCAAGTACTGACTATTCAGTATTAACCCTCAAACTGCCTGATAACCTGTTGCCAAACACTGCAAGGATTGACTACACAGTGTTAACCCTCAAACTGCCTGATAACAAGTTACCTACTCCTGCATTATTAACTGTTTCTTGTTTTACCCTTCCTCTGTCTGAGTATAAGTGGACTATCCCTGCTCTCCTGATTCTGTAGAAGACATTTCCTGAAACCAGTTCCTTACTCAGAAGTCTATTTGGCTGATATCTTGAATTACTTTGGACTCAGACTAACTCTGCTCCATATAGTGAGTACATTGTTTTTTAGAGGTTGTCGTGGGGTCACGTCCTGGATTAAACTCAGAGTGCAAGGGTGTTGTTTAAGTTCGCCCTAGCATTTGGGTCTTCTTCTGGACATTTCCTAACCTGACAATTTATGAGAGTATCTTAATTTATTTATAGCAATGGTCTTTAATAATACAAGTATAAGTTATTGTATGTTACTCTAGCTTATGCTTTTCCCCCCTATTATAATTAAAATGGTTGAACTATAAGTACAGTGTGGGAAGTGTATGGAATGTTTGTTGATTATTCAATTATATTATTCAATATGAGAACTAATCTTTTGTACACAATACTATAGGGAGGTAATGGGGCACATAAACATCGCTATACTAATGTTTGTGTAACAACTTCTAACCTTCAGCATTATGTGGATCTAAAGACTGATTCTTGGAGAGTATCTTTATTTTTAAGTTGCTATGTGTCAAATAGTAAGTGATGCTCATATAGTAATGCAATGTTCATGCCCTTTTAGTAACACTAGTTTCTATGGCCACCATCCAACAAACTGGAGCGGTTCTAGATATCAGTTGCAATTAATAGGATTACTATGGAAACAGGACAGTTTTGGGGAGCATACATGCACAATGCACTTTTTTGTTGACCTTTTTTTGCTTGTGTGTATGGATAGTTTTATTTAAAGGACCACTACATGCAGTAGAATTGCAAAATTAACAAGTGCATAATAAAAAGACAATCATTTAACACCTACTCTGAATTTCAAATAAGCAGTAGATTTTTTTTCTGGCAAATTTATTTTTACTCCCATTTTCCAGCCCCCTGTATCATGTGACAGACATTAGCCAATCACAGACTAGTATACGTATACCCTCTGTGCTTGTGCACATGCTCAGTAGGATCTTGTTCCCCAGGAAGTGTGAACAAATAAAAGACTGCAAAATTTGATAATAGAAGTAATTTGGAAAGTGCTTTAAACTTCAAGTTCTATCAAAATCATAAAAGTTTATTTTGATTTGAGTGTCCCTTTAAGAGTTATTTTGTACTAATGTCTGTAATATTTTTTTCTGAAACATCAAATTAAATTTGCCTTTTGTTAACCTTTGGAATGTTAATGAATCAAACAAAAAGCACACTTGTTTATTTTTGCAAATAGTAAAAATAATGAAATAGGAAGTCTAAATTCTCTTACTAACAAAAAAAAATCAATACATTTTCTGCATCTCAGCTATTTTCTTTTAATTCATTTTTACATATTCTCCTCTTAACCTAAATGCTCTGCTATTTATTAGATTCACTTAGAACCAACGGATACCCCAATTTCTATGCATTTCTATAAAGCCTTTAAAGCGATATGAAACACATTTTTTTTCTTTCATTATTCAGATAGAGCATACGATTTTAAACAACTTTCCAATTTACTTCTATTATCAATTTGTCTTTGTTCTTTTTGTATCTTTTGTTGAAAAGTTGTACAAAAGTACTTTTACGACTTATTTTACTTCCTGTAGTTTAACTCTGAAAAATGTGGTTGTTACATTGCCCTGTGAATCCTGCAGAATTCTTAAACTGTCCCTGCAACATTCTACAAAGTGATTGCTTGATCAGTACAGGGGCGCATTTATATCTTTACCAAATGAGCCACTAAAAAGGAGATAAACTAAAAAATTAATAAGAGGAATTAAACTATGCCAATTTTGCTTATCAAATGACAGTTTTAAATAGTTTTAAACATTTATTTTGTATGCAGAACTTATAGACACCAGGGTTTGATTACTGATACATAATATATATTGGAAATGTTGGGAACTCTTTCCAATAAATGGATATATACTTTAAAAGGATATGACTCCTGAGTTTTGATTGAAAAGCATCTATAAATTAGGAAACTCTGGACTACTATGTGGAAAAGTGTGCTGTCTTGCATGGGTTACTATATATATATAGTGGTCCATAGTTTCCTAATTTATACATGTCAAAACTATATATATAGTATAGAGAGAAAAAGAGAGAGATACACACACATACATACATAACATATATAATGAATATATGTTTCTTATAATTACTGCATGTAGCATGTGATTGGAGGTGTATAGTGCCCATATATTGCAGCAAGCAATTACATAACAAGTACCTTTCATAAAACTTAAAGTGCACTTTCCAACCAAACAGCACAAGACCAACACCTGCAAAGAGTCGGTTGCGCATTCCAGCCTGACATGCAGGATATTAGGGTTAGCTCAATGTACGTTCAGCTGTGCAACTGACTCACTGCTTGTTCCTGGAACTGTCTGAAGGAGGAGAGGATACTGTGGGCAGGAGCTAACTGTATCATCTGGGTTGAGGCCGGTAGCAGATGGTCCTAAAACATACTTCCACGTGGGTTTTAAATAGAACAGCACCCACAATCAGCTGACTGCGAGCAAATGAACACGTCTGTATCATCAGAGATATTGCATCAAAACCTCTATGTTTCATGTTAGCTCTCAAGAAATCTGAGTTGTTGTTGTTTGTTGCTTTATTAGAGCTCGTGAAAACCACTTTTACTCATTGCTTTTAGTTTAGTTCAGTTAAGTGGTCAGCGTAAAATATTTTAACAAAAACAATGTATTTACTTTTCGGTTCTTTTTTTTTTAAGATAACAAAAAACTATTTCCATGAACACTTCCCATCAATAAATCACTGGCTCCCAGATAGTTCCTCTTCTAAAATAATTGGAACATATTTTTATTTATTGCTGAGCTTTTGTAAGGTCAGATAGGTAATACAAGAATACATTAAAAAGGGCATTCAACTGCTAGGGATAACTACAAAAGAATAGTTACTATTCAATATGCTATTCCTTTTCCTCATGTGCCAGAAGCTGTTTTCAAAGCCATCTACCTATTATAAAACCATTAAGGACCAGTAAAGAAAGTAGATCTGCATAATCAACAAATGCGCAATAAAAAGAAAATGCAATAGCGATTAGTATGAACTTCAAATGAATAGTAGATTTATTTTTTGACAAAATTTAGCCATGTCTATTTCCACTACTCCTGTACCACATGACAGTCATCAGCCAATCAGAAATGCATATACGCATATTCTGTGAATTCTTGCACATGCTCAGTAGGAGTTGGTGACTCAAAACGTGTAAATATAAAAAGACTGTGCACATTTTGTTAATGGAAATAAATTGGAAAGCTGTTTAAAATTACTTGCTCTATCTAAATCATGACAGTTTTATTTTAACTTGAGCGTCCCTTTAAAAAAATGCAGGATTTTGATGCTCTGCCTCTTCATAGTGGCTGCCCCCATCATGGAGCACAATAATTCTCACACCCTGTGACAGAAGTGGTGCACATTTATGGATTAGTGCATTTGACGGATTTTTGATAACTGTACCACGCGCTCAAGTTATCATGCAAAATATAGAGCCGGAGCATCACATTTTTGAAAGGAGAAAAAACTGTAACCGGAACAAGCAGTGTTGAAGCCGGAAGTCCAAAACACAGAGTGGACTCAACCTGACAAACTGGTGTGCCGTAGCCAATTGCGGCGGATCAAAACCGCAAAAAGATACAAAGAGGAAAAATTAGGCAGGCACAGCTTGAAAAACCGCTTTGAATTGAAAACAGAAGGTGCTTTATTAGTATTTCATAAAAAAGTTATACATGCAGACAGGCAAGGTGGACAAAAAGGTCCTTTTTGTCCACCTTGCCTGTCTGCATGTATAACTTTTTTATGAAATACTAATAAAGCACCTTCTGTTTTCAATTCAAAGCGGTTTTTCAAGCTGTGCCTGCCTAATTTTTCCTCTCAGCATCACATGTTTGCAGCAGTTGCATTGCTAAGTTGTTAAGTTCACACTCTGTATACAGGGAGTGCAGAATTATTAGGCAAATGAGTATTTTGACCACATCATCCTCTTTATGCATGTTGTCTTACTCCAAGCTGTATAGGCTCGAAAGCCTACTACCAATTAAGCATATTAGGTGATGTGCATCTCTGTAATGAGAAGGGGTGTGGTCTAATGACATCAACACCCTATATCAGGTGTGCATAATTATTAGGCAACTTCCTTTCCTTTGGCAAAATGGGTCAAAAGAAGGAGTTGACAGGCTCAGAAAAGTAAAAAATAGTGAGATATCTTGCAGAGGGATGCAGCACTCTTAAAATTGCAAAGCTTCTGAAGCGTGATCATCGAACAATCAAGCGTTTCATTCAAAATAGTCAACAGGGTCGCAAGAAGCGTGTGGAAAAACCAAGGCGCAAAATAACTGCCCATGAACTGAGAAAAGTCAAGCGTGCAGCTGCCAAGATGCCACTTGCCACCAGTTTGGCCATATTTCAGAGCTGCAACATCACTGGAGTGCCCAAAAGCACAAGGTGTGCAATACTCAGAGACATGGCCAAGGTAAGAAAGGCTGAAAGACGACCACCACTGAACAAAACACACAAGCTGAAACGTCAAGACTGGGCCAAGAAATATCTCAAGACTGATTTTTCTAAGGTTTTATGGACTGATGAAATGAGAGTGAGTCTTGATGGGCCAGATGGATGGGCCCGTTGCTGGATTGGTAAAGGGCAGAGAGCTCCAGTCCGACTCAGATGCCAGCAAGGTGGAGGTGGAGTACTGGTTTGGGCTGGTATCATCAAAGATGAGCTTGTGGGGCCTTTTCGGGTTGAGGATGGAGTCAAGCTCAACTCCCAGTCCTACTGCCAGTTTCTGGAAGACACCTTCTTCAAGCAGTGGTACAGGAAGAAGTCTGCATCCTTCAAGAAAAACATGATTTTCATGCAGGACAATGCTCCATCACACGCGTCCAAGTACTCCACAGCGTGGCTGGCAAGAAAGGGTATAAAAGAAGAAAATCTAATGACATGGCCTCCTTGTTCACCTGATCTGAACCCCATTGAGAACTTGTGGTCCATCATCAAATGTGAGATTTACAAGGAGGGAAAACACTACACCTCTCTGAACAGTGTCTGGGAGGCTGTGGTTGCTGCTGCACGCAATGTTGATGGTGAACAGATCAAAACACTGACAGAATCCATGGATGGCAGGCTTTTGAGTGTCCTTGCAAAGAAAGGTGGCTATATTGGTCACTGATTTGTTTTGTTTTGTTTTTTAATGTCAGAAATTTATATTTGTGAATGTTGAGATGTTATATTGGTTTCACTGGTAAAAATAAATAATTGAAATGGGTATATATTTGTTTTTTGTTAAGTTGCCTTATAATTATGCACAGTAATAGTCACCTGCACACACAGATATCCCCCTAAAATAGCAAAAAACTAAAAACAAACTAAAACTACTTCCAAAAATATTCAGCTTTGATATTAATGAGTTTTTTGGGTTCATTGAGAACATGGTTGTTGTTCAATTATAAAATTAATCCTCAAAATACAACTTGCCTAATAATTCTGCACTCCCTGTAGTACCATGCATGCTAACCCAAATGATACCAAAAAGCCAGCAACATCACTGATCTGTGAGTGTGCACCTTTTCTGTAACAGGGTGTGATAAACACATGTGTTGCAAGATGGCTGCAAGCAGTATGAAGAGGCAGAGAGCTTCACCAGCTGGTACCTATAAGGTGTTAAAGGGACAGTATACTATAAAATTATTTTGCCCTTAATGGGTTTACAATTACTTTTTTTACCAGCTGCAGAGTATAAAATATATGAGATTTGCTTTTTAAGGTTTATTTGTGTATATGAATTAGCAGGTTTTGTGTTTTGAAGCCACAGCCTAATAAAATAGGTTGAGCTTGTAGGTATAATCAGGTCTCATTACTTTATCACATTGTGTACATATACCTGCTTCTTTATCTTATATCTGTCCATAAACCAATCACTAATACTTGAAGAGAACAATGGAAAATTAACATTGTATTACCTTATCTCTTCTATAACCCACTGGAAGTGTAATTTCTTCTACTGGCTGTGTTAACACAGCTTGGCCTTGAGGGCAAAAACTTTCAGGATGGGTGGGGATATCACAGGCTAAATAAACTATTTCAAATGCCAATATAAGGGTAATCAGAATACTTTTAAACAATTTAATACACTCCAGCAGGTAAAGTGGATCATTGGGAACAAATTAAAGGGAAGAACATTTTTGAGTAAACTGTCCCTTTAACATATCTTAGGTGTGTTCAGCAATTTAATGTCCCCTTAATGTCTCTTTAAAAGTTTGATTATACACATTAATTTGTGATTACTGACAAAAAAAATAGTCTTTTTTTAATGTGAGCAAGTTAGTAACTTCTGTGTCTTGGCTAGTAGCTTTTTCCCCTGTCTAGAAACAATGCAGATGCCGGAGGAGCTAGGGAACCACTTCTCCTTAAATTCTAGATACAAATGTTTTGTAATATTATTATTCTACAAAACAAAGATTAAAGGGACACTGAACCCAAATTGTTTCTTTCGTGATTCAGATAGGGCATGCAATTTTAAGCAACTTTCTAATTTACTCCTATTGGATATTTTTAAATTGCATGCTCTATTTGAATCATGAAAGTTTAATTTTGACTAGTGTCCTTTAATGATTGTGTCTTTAAATGGATTTCCTTAAAATGACTTAAACCACTTTAAGATGGTAATATAAAATGATAAACTGTAGAAATAAAAAACTATGCAATATACTTTCATTATGTATTCTGTCCCCTTTTTCTGTAATTCAAATCTGAAATTCTGAAATTCAGTTCCTGTTAGAAATGAAAGTGCAGAACACTGTTATATTCCACACAGCAATGGCTGCACACTCTAGTGACCTATTTATAACTGTCCCTAATTGGACACAGCAGAGAAGGTAACCTAAGTTACAATATGGCAGCTCTCAATGTTTTATAGACACTAAAAGTTTATACTTAATTTGTTAATATTTAAACAACTAATGAAACAACTTTCCAATGTACTTTTATCACAAATTTTGCTTTTTTCTCGTGGTATTCTTAGTTGAAAGCTAAACCTAGGTAGGCTCATATGCTAATTTCTTAGACATTGAAGACTGCCTCTTATCTCAGTACATTTTGACAGTTTTTCCTTACTAGAAGGCATTAGTTCATGTGTGTCATATAGATAACATTGAGCTCATGCACGTGGAGTTACCTAGGAGTTAGCACTGATTGGCTAAAATGCAAGTCTGTCAAAATAACTAAAATAAGGGGGCAGTTTGCAGAGGCTTAGATACAAGGTAATCACAGAGGTAAAAGGTGTTTTAATATAGCTGTGTTGGTTATGTAAAACTGGGAAATGTGTAATAAAGGGTTTATCTATCTTTTTAAACAACAAAAATTCTGGTGTTGACTGTCCCTATAAAAGGGCAGTTTTTGTCAAAAATAAAATGCTTTTTTAAATTATTTTATTTGTAAACAAATTCTTTTTCTTTACTATCAGTTTAACCTCTTCATTGTCAATGACAGCACCCAGCATGCTCCTGTGTCATTACAGACAATATACAGACAGCAGTATGGCTGACAGAAGGTGTCCTTGTCTGGAGCAGTCTGGAGCTCTGCATCAAGATTTGCAACTTTTACTATGTATTTAACTTCCTTGCAGGGGTTACAATGAGATCTTTTTAAAATGAAATACTGTAACAATAGCCTGTTATTACTTAAATGACCCTTTAAACAGGAATAGTATACTGATATTTAAGGCAAAGAGAAAATGATAAAAAATAGTCAAATCTTATCAGTAGTTTAAGCAAGGAAATCAGCTGCCAGCTTGTCTGTTGACTTTGAAGCAGCTTTTGGTGAAGAGTATTAGTGACACATCTTGCAACATTGAGTTTAATGTTACAGCTTGTGCCGGCTGGCTGGGAACCACCCATTGAGCAAATGAAGTGGTGACAGCAGAGGAAGCACCCTATGTATCAAATCGAGTGGATGCCAACTTCCTGAGAAAGGAGCAGCCAATGAGCAGCCTTTGTCAAGTGCACAAGTAAAGTACTGTGACCTCAGTTTTTGGCCACAGTTACTCGAGCATGAAGAGCAACTGTTTATAAATATTACTGCTGCTAACAATAGCTACACGTACTAATTTGACTGCTGCTAAAAGTAGACTACTTAAGGCCTATCCAGTTTCAAAACTCACCACTTATTCATTCACAGCTAGAAAAGATAGACTCTAAGTAACAAATATTTACTACTGGATGTGGTGCTTCTGAAAGAATGAATGTGCAGGTTCTTTTTATATTGGTGCAAAGGGCCTTTGAGACAATATAGTTCAACAACAGAGCTAACTTAATGTGAAAAAGCTGTTGCAATCTGGGCTTTATTCCAAAGAAAACGTAAGTGCTTTAAATCTATCAGAGATCCAATACGATAGCATTGCACAAGAAAAACGTGTCCTTATTCCAAGCTAAACAGTCACTGAGCAAGAATATGCGTTTGTATTGGGCAGATGCGCACTGACAAGGTTTTTGCATAAACATCTATTTTAACCCCTTGGCTGTCAGGAAAGGCAGAATGCTGTGTATAGCAAGGAAATAGCTGCAATGCGTTGCTGCTTTTTTAGAAGAGCCAGGAATGAATACGCTATGTGTAGTATGGGCTAGAATAATGTAACTAGAACACTGATGTTAAAGGGATATAAAACACAAAAACATTATTTCATGATTCCAATAGAGCATATCATTTTAAACAACTTTCCAATTTACTTCTATTTTGTAATTTACTTCATTTTATTTTTTTGTTGAAGGAGCAGTAATGCATTACTGGGAGCTAGCTGAAAGCTAATAGCAAGAGGCATATATGTGAAGGCACCAATCAGCAGCTTCTGAGCCTACTTAGGTATACTTTTCAACAAAGAATAGGAGAACAAAACAAATTACATAGATAGAAATCAATTAGAATATTATTTGAAATTGTTCTATATGAATCATGAAAGACAAAAAAAAAATCTTGTTTTATGTCCCTTTAAGGACAAATACCAGATATCAGAATTTCCAAATCAGAATTTACAAACTATTATAGTAGGTGATCAAAAGCTGTCTTTCTATTTTAACCTGGAAAAAGCCAATCCACCCATTAGTATGCTGGACAAATATTTAAAGGGATATGAAGGACTAAAATGATTAATTTTGCCCTGTATAGGTTAATCTCCATTGAAAATATGTTGAAATAACTTTGGTTGTCTTTTTTTAAACTGTTTCTCTGCAACCTTCTTCTTAAAATAGATGTGTTTCCAAGCCTGCCATGAGGCTAATTTGCCTTAGCCAATTTACAGTGTGGGCAACCTTAGTACTCTCTTTTACGCTGGGTCTTGGTAGTGAGCACGTACCCAAGCATGTGCTATGGAATGTACTGGTTCCGGGCATTCGCAATGCAATCCCGAGCACAGCGCCGACATCACAAGCTAAGCAGTCACATGACCGCAGTGTATTCCAAGACACAGAATCAGCACCAGCGCTGAAAAGGGAGAAAGGCATTGGAATTGGGGTAAGCATGTAAGCAGGGGTCAAGTGGAGCGGGAACGCATGGGAACGGAATTCCTGCACAATTTTTTGCAGGAGGAACTAAGTTCCCTGTGGACAGAGATCAGAAACACTTCAGTAAACACTGCTGCTGCTGGTGGGAGGAGCTGGAGCACAGTCTGATTAGAGGGATAGTGAGATCCTCTAGTAATGGGCAATAACACTTCATACAATATACTAAATGCAAGCTTGTCAGCGGTCCTGCTGTGTGATCACCCGGCACTGTGTGGAACACATGGTGCTTACATTTTTGTGTGGCTTGCTTCGGGGTTATTTAGCTCCCCTCAGCAGAAATAGGACTATTGAACCTTAAGTGGGTGAGACTCTGTGACAGAGGATGATTCTCAAGCCCAAAGGCAACCATTCAACCCTTCATTGGATTTAATTTGCTTTCATTAACCAAAGTGTATAGATTATTTACATACAAATACAGTGTGTGTGTGTGTATAAAACAATATTATTTGTGACGGGGGGTGGAAGTCTTGGTGAGTTCCCACACTTTTTTTGTAGGACTTGACCCCTGCATGTAAGTATTACACCTAGAACAAAAGAGCATAAGGAGATAATATAAATGACATTGAGGATGTGCGCATGCATGATTTTAATTCCTTAGTTCTGGCACATGCACTTGCTCTGGGGGAGCGCAATCTGGTTATTTTAATTTGTAAATTGAATGTTTAGGATTGGTCAATTATAATCCATGTTGGACAGCACTATTTTGAGCCAGATTACGAGTGGAGCGTTAACATCCAAGCGATAAGGGGTATACCGGGGGTGTTTGTGTGCGTGGGGTTTTCTGCTTGTATTAAAAGTTGAAAGTAAACGTGATTGAAGTTAATACGTCCTCAGAGCTCTGGTTAAAGGGACAGTATACACCAATTTTCATATAACTGCATGTAATAGACACTACTATAAAGAATAAGATGCACAGATACTGATATAAAATTAGACAGTCCCCCCTTCCCCTTCTTTTGCATATGAAAAGACACTTTACACAAACAGGAGCAAGCTGGAGTAGGTAGCTGACTGTATTTTTCTAAAACGTTGGGGCTTGTTAAGAGTCTGAAAATCAGAGCAATGTTATTTAAAAATAAGCAAAACTATACATTTAAAAAAATGAGTGTATAATGTCACTTTAACTGGTGCAGGAAATAGTGTCACAAAACACATAAAAAATACAATACAAACTAAAGTTACAATCATAATAACACCAGCTAATAAAATTTATACAAAAAAAAGTTGCACAAAAAAGTTTTTAAAGGTTTTAACTATGTAAATACTGTAAATATGTCACACTCCTATGTTCTGCACATAGCAAAATATAGATAATCATGTGTATATATATATATATATATATATATATATATATATATATATATATATATATATATATATATATATATTGTACCAAAACAAATCATATTTATGTTTGTATACAGTATATATATATATAAAGTATATAGTAATGGTTCACTCTTTCAGAATTTGGCAAAGTTTATTGACTTTCATCTCCAGCATTTGGTCAGGGCTGCCGAGGCGTTTCTACTAGACTCCATAGAGCTGATTAAACTCCTCCGTGACAGGGTGTTTCCTAAACAGTGCATATTGGTTACACTAGATGTTTACAACCTCTACACCATCATCCCCCATGATGTTGGTGTGGGGGCTGTGCGACAAGCACTACTTAACAGTGGATCATAAGTGGGCCCCCCCATAAAACTGCTACTGGACTGGCTCTTGATGTGCCTCAGGCATAATTATTTTAGATTTGAGGGTTCATTCTACCTCCAAATGGTCGGAACAGCGATGGGGTCAAGTTTGGCCCCATCGTATGCTAACTTACTTATGGTATGGTTCGAAAGCAGATACATCTTCAAAAATAGGATCCCCAATGTCCTCCTGTACTGGATGTACATTGATGATCTTTTTGTCGTATGGGGGGCACCCCGGAAGGACTAACGGAATGGATTGAGTATTTGAACAAATCAGAAGCATCTGTTAAACTGAAAATGGAAAGCAATGAGCAGACAAACATTTTCTGGACCTGTGCATCTTCAAATGTGATACTAAACTGGGCTGTCTACTGAAAACAACACTTTATTCTAAACCCACAGACAGGAACACCATATAACAGTTCAGCAGCTTTCATCCGATGCAATTCAAAAAAGGTATTGTTAAGTCACAATTCCTAAGAGTCATCCGGAACAACTCAGATTCTACTCTAAAACAGGTACAATTGGAAGAGATGAGAAAAAAGTTCCTGAGTAGAGGGTATAACCCTAACATGGTCAATGATATGCTCGGGAAGTAACACACCTTGGCTAATTGGAGCTAATACAGAGGAAAAACAAGCTGAACGATGGACAGAATGATATGTCAATCAATTTCACCACAAGCTACACTCCGGTCACAAAAAGAGTTGGAGAAGTCCTGAAGAAAAACTGGCAATTGATCAGAGGAGACAAGTCTCTACCGTTCAAGGATACGCCACCACCTAGGCTGGTACATAAGAGTGGACACAGTCTCAAGTCCCTGTTAATGAAAACTGATCCCTGGCAGAGGGATAAAACATGGCTACAAAAACAAAAGAATGGCTGCTACAAATATGGAAGCTGTGTGACATACAGTACTCTGTTGACAGGACAAAAATTCCATCACACTAACTCCACAAGAACCTACTGGATTAGACATCACCTCACGTGTACTTCAGAGTATGTGGTCTATTGTCTATCCTGTCCGTGTGGCCTGTTCTATGTAGGCAAGACCTCCACTTCCTTTCGTGAGAGACTTTCCAATCATAAGAGCGCCATTAGAGCAGCTTTTAAAGATGGACTCTATTACCAACCAGTGGCCAGACATTTTTTAGAACACAAACATCCTATATCCTCCTTAAGAGCAATGCTAATTGACAGAGTGACCCCCCTTAAACACGGTGGTGACAGAGATAAAGAGTTGCTGAAGTGTGAAACACGATGGATTTTCAGGCTCAATACCCTTACGCCTGGTGGCCTGAATGTCCATCTAGATTACTCAGTGTTTTATTGAATGTTTTTGTCAGGTTAGGTAAAGTCTGGAATCAGACCCAAATGCTAGAGTGAACTTAATTAACACGCTAGCACACTGAGTATAAACCAGGACGTGACCCACGACAGCTTCTGCAAATAAGGTACTCTCACAATAGCAGGATAGCCCACAGGAGGCAGAATAAGATTGGCATCTTGATAGCAGGCGGTGTAGGGTCAGGAAAAGGAGTAGTCAGACTGGCAGTGTTCGGTAACTTGTAATCAGGCAGATTAGGGTTAAGCAATTGTGTAGTCAGGCAGGCAGAGTTTGGTAACTTGCAATCAGGCAGATTAGGGTTAAGCAATTGCGTAGTCAGGCAGGCAGAGTTTGGGAACTTGTAATCAGGCAGAATAGGGTTAAGCAATTGCATAGTCCGGCAGGCAGAGTTTGGTAACTTGCAATTGCATAGTCAGGCAGGCAGAGTTTGGCAACTTGTAATCAGGTAGATTAGGGTTAACCAATTGCATAGTCTGGCAGGCAGAGTTTGGCAACATAAAACAGTTAGTAAAGGTATTACACAATCGTAGTCAGGCAGGCAAAAGTACGGTAACTTGATATCAGGCAGATTAGGGTAAAGCTTAAGCGTAGTCAGGCAGGCAAAAGTTCGTTAACTTGATATCAGGCAAATTAAAGCAGGAGAAGAGTACTCACAGAAAAGCCACAGCAGTTTAGAAAGCAAACGGGCACCAGAGAATCAGAACCCCGCCGGACGTTAGCAGAGTGGGACAGCTCAGCATGCGCATCACGTTGCTAGGCAAAGTAGCGCAGAAGGCAGGGAGAAAAACTGCCGGAGGATAGGGAGCGGATCATGACAATGCTCCCTCCTCAAGGACCCCTCCGGGGGACCCAACCAAGGCTTGGCAGGATGCTTCATGTGAAAAGCTTTGATAAGCGCAGGAGCATGAACATGAGAGGCAGGTTCCCAGGATCGCTTAGTAATGGGATAACCCTTCCAATGTACCAGGTAATACAACCGGTTACCCCGAAACTTAGAGTCCAGGATCTGACTGACCCTCAAATTCAGAAGTACCATCCACAAGTAGAGATGGAGGTGGTTTAGCTTTATTGGAGTATCTGTTGTTCACTACAGGTTTGAGAATAGAGATGAGAAACACTGGATGGATCTTAAGGGTTTTGGGCAAGGCCACTCGATAAGCCGAAGTACAAACTTTAGAAACAATTCAGAACGGTCTAATGTATCTGGAACCCAATTTTGTACAGGGTTGTTTAAGATGAATAAATCTGGTGGATAACCACACCTTATCTTCATTGCGGTACGTAGGTGCTTTACAACGTCTGCGATCAGCAAATTTCTTGTATTTTCTGGAAGAAAGAAGAAGAATTTGATGGATACGTTGCCAATGTCTGCAGAGGTTTTTGACGGCACGATCAGCACCAGGGTTTCCAGAAGTGCTAGTTGACATAGGGAAAGCCTTGAAAGGAGATGTACATAAGGAGGAATTGAGGCGGGAGTTGTGGGCTAGTTTCGCTAAAGGAAGAAGCTGTGACCAGTTGGAGTGTTGATGGTTTACATAGTGCCTGAGGAAAGATTCCAGAGATTGATTCACTCGCTCAGTCTGACCATTGTACTGGGAATGATGAGCAGTAGAAAGTGAAATGTTGATTCTGAACTGTTTGCAAATGGACGTCCAAAATCTAGAAACGAATTGGACTCCTCTATCTGAGACTATGTCTAATGGAAATCCATGTAATCGGGTGACGTGAAGGATGAAAAGCTCAGAGAGTTTCTGAGCGGAAGGTAGTCCTGGCAGAGGAATAAAATGGGCTGACTTGGAGAACCTGTCTACAACTACCCATATGGTCTTATTTCTAGCAGACATGGGAAGATCAGTAATAAAGTCCATGAATATGTGGGACCAGGGATAATGAGGTACACGAAGAGGTTGTAATAATCCAGAAGGCAGTCGAGAAGACTGTTTATTGGAGGCACAAGAGTTGCAAGCGGCAATGTAATCCTTAACGTCCTTAATCATGGAGGACATGTTGTTTGAGTCTCCACAGGTATACTGGCAGGATGTCTATCATGAGCCCATCACAGCAGTTTAAGGTGGAGTTCAGTGGTACATACAGGATTCCAGGAGGACATTTGTAAGTAGAAGGTACATTATCTTGAGCAGAACGTAGAGCCTGCATAGGGAAGGAGGATAATCCAACAGTGCAGAATCAGTAGGTTGAAATTGCCTGGACAAAGCATCAACCTTGGAGTTTTTAGTACCAGGAACATAGGAAAGAAAGAACAATGCCCACCGAGCTTGACATGAGTTGAGGCGTTTAGCAGTATGGAGATACAGGAGATTATTGTTGTCAGTTAGGATGAGAAATGGCTGACTAGCCTTTGAGCCAGTGTCTCCATTCATCTAAAGCCAATTTTATGGCAAGTAACTCTTTGTTTCCAACGTCGTAATTAAGTTTAGCTGGACTGAATTTCTTAGAAAAAAACCCTACGGGGTGTATTTTGCTGGCTTTCGGGTTACGTTGGGAGAGAACAGTTCCTGCAGCTATAGAAGGGGCATCCACTTTGAGGATGAATTGGAGTTCAGGAATTGGGTGACAGAGGATAGGTGCTGATGAAAATGCTGATTTCAGATTTTCAAAAGCCTGTAACGCAATGCTAGGCCAATCTCTGCAGTTTTGAACCTTCTTGGTTTGAGAAGTGAGAGGAGAAGTGATATTAGCAAAGTCTTTTATAAACTTTCTATAGTAATTAGCAAAGCCAAGAAACCTTTGTAAGAACTTGAGGGTGGTAGGTCTGGGCCATTCTTTGATAGCAGAAAGTTTATCAGGATCCATTTCAAATCCAGATTGGGAAATTATATAATCCAAAAAGGGGATAGAACGCTGGTGGAAAGAGCAGTTCTCAAGTTTGGCAAAGAGACAGTTTTCACGTAGTCTTTGGAGTACCAATTTTACATGGTAAAGATGTTCTTGTAAGGTTCTAGAATAAATAAGTATGTTGTCAAGATAAATGGTAACAAATTGGTTCATGTAATCTCTGGAGATCTCATTAACAAAGTGTTGGAACACAGCAGGGGCGTTGCACATTCCAAACGGCATTACAAGATATCCGTAGTTGCCGAATCTAGTGTTGAATACAGTCTTCCATTCGTCTCCTTTACAAATTCTAACCAAATTATAGGCCACTCGAAGATTCAATTTGGATAAGATGGATGCACCTTGGAGATGATCAAATAGCTCTGGGGTGAGCGGTAGGGGATAACTGTTCTTAACGGTAATTTGGTTTAGGGCACGATAATCGATGCAGGGTCGTAGACCCCCATCCTTCTTTTCAACGAAGAAAAAACCTGCTCCTACAGGTGAAGATGATGGATGAATAAATCCTCTGGCCAGATTATCCTTCGAGTGAGACATATTTCTGACAAGAAATAGGATACGTTTTACCTCTAGGCAGAGGAGCTCAGGGTAATAGATCAATAGTACAGTCAAATGTCCGGTGAAGAGGTAAATTTTCAGCATCCTTCTTAGAAAAAACATCACAAAATGCAAGATATTGATCTGGTAATGAAACAGGGACGTCCAAAACAGCAAAACAGAGCTAGAAGATTTGGAGGGACTCTGTAGATGGTGTTTAAAACAGGAAGTTCCCCAGGGTATAAGTTCTCCAAGAGAAAACAGGATCATGGAGCTGTAACCAGGGATGTCCCAAAATGAAAGGGAAGTGGGGAGAAGAGATGACATCAAAACTGATGATTTCAGAGTGGAGTACACCCACAGACATAAGAGGTATAGTAGTATACTGAATGTATCTGGAACCCAGGGGTTGTCCACTGACAGTGGTGACTTTCATCAAGTGACTCTTGGAAAAGAGAGGAATCTTGAAAGAGTCGACGAACGTTGAATCAATAAATACTTCTGCAGCTTCTGAGTCTATGAGAGCGTGAGCTTGGAACTTGATATTTCCAAAACTGAGAGTAACAGGAACAAAGAGTTAAGGATTGAGGGAAGACAAAAGGTTTTGTCTTAACTCTGTCCCTCGATCAGTAGTTAAGCCCTGGCTTTTACTGGCCGGGTAGGACAGTCTTTCAGCAGATAACCTTTAGTATCACAGTACAGACACAGTCCTAAAGTGCGCCTTCTAAGGTGTTCTGCTTCGGTCAACTTGATAGTGCCCACTTCCATGGGTTCTACAGACTCAGACGTGTTGGAGCTGGGGGTAGATAGATTAGGAGAATGAGGAGGCGGACGAAAAGTTGACTTAGGAAATGGTCTCCTGTTCTGATCTCTCTCTTAAAGACGCTCAGAGTACCGGGTGTCAAGTTTGATACATAAAGTGATGAGATCTTCTAAAGAATCTGGAAGATCACGAAACACAAGTTCATCTTTTAAACATGCGCAAAGACCCTTGCGAAAAGCTGCACGTTGGGCCACATGGTTCCACATGGTTTCAGCAGCGTAAGCCCAGAATTCTATAGCATACTGAGCTACAGAAAGGGAACCTTGTCTTAAATCCAACAGCCCAGCCTCGGCTGCCGCAGACCTTCCTGGTTTATCAAAAACTGATAAAAAAAATGGACACAAAGGATTCCACATCATTAAGCACGGGATCGTCTTTTTCCAAAAGAGGCAAAATCGAAGCCAAAGCTTTACCTTTCATGAGGGAAATTAAAAAGGTGATCTTGGAAGAAGAACTGAAAAATATTTGAGGATTATTTCTGAAGTGTAGATGACACTGGTTAAGGAATCTGCGGCAATCTTCAGGATTGCCATCATATTTATCAGGGAGTGGGATTCTAGGAATCAACTGTCCAACAGGTTGAGGTGGATTGTAGACAGTGTTAAAATTGGCAGCTGCAATGGCCAGAGTAGTAGTAACTTGAACATGATAGGAGAGATTATGCAGAAGAGCAGTTATCTGGTCGAGTTTGGAATCCAAAGATTGCAGGTGTGCAGCGTTGGTTCCAAGAAGCTGTCCTTGGAGGTTCATGGCCCTGGATAACTCAGCGGGGTCCATTACTTGGCTTAAACTTTTTCGCAAGAAAATTGGTTCTCAAAAAAGTTATGAAGAGAAGAGATTTTCCAGGTGGGCTGTTGGACACTAAAGATAGACGTGCCATGGATGATTTGGTGTCCCTACTAGAGGATCAAAATGATGATGTAGAGGAAACTCAGCATCCCAAAAAAATCAATATTTAAACCACCTTCTAAATATATGCCCCCTCTCTCATCTGCACCAGAAATTCACAATTTTGTGAAGTGTGTAGAGAGAGAAATTGGGGAATTACAAGTTTGTGGTGTTATAAATGATAATTTGAGTGTAAGTGAAAGGAGATCTCTTTTTGAGTTACTCAATCACAAAGATATCATTTTGAAATCCTCTGATAAGGGAGGCATTCTGGTAGTCATGAATGAACATGACTATGTAGCTGAAGTCCATAGGCAGTTGTCAAACACAACACAGTATGAGCTAACAGAGAGGTCAGCTTTTGACAAATCTTGTAATGAATTGTTATTTATTCTGAATGATGCTCTAAGAGAAGGGCTCATTACACACAAAGAACATGCTTTTATGCATAAGAAATTTCCCATAGTACCTACATTTTATTGCATCCCCAAGCTGCATAAGTGTATGAATAAACCACCGGGACGTCCAATTATCTCGGGCATAGGGGGGCTAATGGAAGGAGCGAGCAGATATATTGACTTATTTATGAGACCCTTCCTTAGTTCATTGCCCTCCTATGTCCAGGATACTTCAGATGTCCTTAGGAAATTAGATGGTATTGAAGTTGATGATGATACCTGGTTAGTTACTCTTGACGTTGAGTCATTATATTCTTCGATCCCTCATAATGTAGGGATTAGAGCTATCAGATTTTTCCTAGAACAAAGAGGACAGGATTTCCAGGCTCATACCGAGTTTGTCATTTCATTGCTGCAATTAATATTAAATAATAATGTCTTTCAGTTTGATGGAAGATATTATAGACAACTCCAGGGAACAGCCATGGGTGCCACATGCGCCCCCACATATGCCTGTTTACATCTTGGCCTGTGGGAGGCTCGAGAAATATTCTTGTGCTTTGAATCCCTGGTGGAGGCGCATGTGGCACTCTGGCTACATTTTGTGGATGACATCCTACTTCTCTGGAGAGGCAGCAGGGATCTTTTGGAGAATTTTTTGAGCATTTTGAATGCAGATAATGGATATAACATTTTCCTCACTAGTGAAATTAGTTGTGATAAAGGTATATTTTTGGATTTATCAATTATTAAGGAAGGGAGACATTTAGTAACCAGGGTACATCGAAAGTCAACAGCCACAAACAGTCTTTTACATGCAAGTAGCCATCATCCTGAAAATTTAAAAACTGGGATACCGGTGGGCCACTTCCTCAGACTAAGGAGGAACTGCTCTGATGTCGATGATTTTGAAAAACAAGCTAGAGACATGTCCCGAAGGTTTTTAGAGAGAGGTTACTCGAAAAGACAGGTAAAAAGAGCATGGGCACGATCTAGAAATAGTGCAAGAAATTATTTGCTGTATAAAAAACGTGTAGCAAGGGAAGATGCTGATAAGGTACGATTGATTACAAGGTTTAATTCACATTGGGGTAAATTAAGATGCATAATGCAAAAATATTGGCATATGTTAACCATTGATGCTGAGCTAAAAGAATATGTAGGAGACTATCCACTCTTAACAGCACGTAGAGCCCTGAGCCTTAAGGATAAGCTGGTACAGAGTGAATATAGTAAGAAAAAACCTACATCTACATGGCTTAGTGAAAGAGGTAAATGGCAGGGCTGTAGCCCTTGTGGACATTGTGTGTATTGCAGGTTTATTCAGAAGACCTGCATATTTGAAACCACAACAGGTAGACAGTATAAGATAAAACAATGGATTACCTGTAATAGCACAGGAGTCATTTACCTCCTACACTGTTCATGTCCCCTTTATTATATAGGGAAAACCAAACGTGACCTGAAAGACCGAGTGAGGGAGCATAGAGATGACATCAAGAACAAGGTGCAAGATAGCCCAGTAGCTAAGCACTTTGAAAGGTATCATAATTCAGATTTTACAATTATGAAAGTGACAGGGATACAACATATCAAACAGCACCGTCGAGGTGGAGATGTAGATACAATGTTACTCCAAAATGAATCCCGTTGGATCTATCGTTTAGATACACTGACTCCAAAAGGTCTTAATGAAAAAATAGATTTTTCATGCTTTCTCTAAGGGGGAGGGGTCTATCTTTACAAAAGGTTTATATTTTTAAATTCTGGCTAGTCACAAGATAAGCATAATGGTTATATCATATCATTTCTCCAAAGTTTGTGATAGGAAGTGTCAGGGGCTGATTCACAATGTGTTTAGTGGGAGCTAGATTGCCAATTCCAGAAATACATTTCCCCGTTTTCTATTTGCGCAGTGATAAGAACTGTAATGTATGTGCGCAGATTGTGTTTTAAATGTTCATGATATGGTTGCTGTATTATGATGTTCTGTGAAAATGTTAATTAATGTTAGAACAGTATATAAAGGCTGTGTTAGCCACTATCAAGCATCCGATGAAGCCCTGAGGTCAACCCACAAAGGGGAGGGTCGAAACGCTTCATGCCTGACGTTTCATGAGAGCGGCAACTTTTGAAGGAGAGGAATAACTTACCTGGCAGCGGTTAATGGAGTGTCCATGTTCAAGGTGATTTGGTTCTACCAGCGCATACAACAGCAGCCTTGGTGCCTTTAAGCTTTTTTCCTGCAATCGAAAAGGTGCAGTGATAAAGAGGAGCCCTTTGTGCCGTGGATATACCGGAATCCAGTGCTGCTTAAACTCAGCTTGTCTTGCCACGAACATAGTGGAAATACATCCAGCAGGCTAAAGGAACATACCGCGAGTTGTGGTGAGGCTGTTTATATGTTATCAGCTGGTTTACACAGGAACACTGGAACTTTCTTGTGGCAATCTATCCATTATTAAGGAGCGTGTTATATACACTAAGTGCTCCAATTCTGGGACATTTGTTTCTCATTATCTAATGGCAACATTGTTGCAATATTAAATGCATAAGTTTCAATAATGTTAAGGAAGCGTGTTGTTACACTATGTGCTTTCTGGATTTATGTAGTAACTATGTGTTAGAGTTATCATAGCTACCAGGCCTGGTAATGTTTCATTCCTCGTTTTAATTGCACGTATATGTTTTGGGGTGAATCAATGTCCCTTTAAACAGGGATTTAAGCAAAATAAACCACTTATTTTCTTTGACCTTTGAGTGCTGCCTTGTCATTCTTTTGCATAGCCATAGATAATAATGGCTATGTCTTTTCTTATTTAATATATTGTATATATTGCTTAATGACTGCAGGCACCTGGTCTCTATATTTATATTAATTGTAGAGTGCACACACTCCCTATTTTAAAATAAACCATTACTTGGCTTGTTTGTAATGTCAGGTTAGGTAAAGTCCGGAATCAGACCCAAATGCAACATAGGCAGAGTTTGACAACATAGAACAGTCAGTAAAGGTATTACACAATCGTAGTCAGGCAGGCAAAAGTACAGTAACTTGATATCAGGCATATTAGGGTAAAGCTCAAGCATAGTCTGGAAAACAAAAGTTTGTTAACTTGATATCAGGCAAAGTTAAGCAGGAGAAGAGTACTCACAGAAAAGCCACAGCAGTTTTGAAAACAAACGGGCACCAGAGAATCGAGCTACCAGAATAAAAACCCCGTCTGACGTCAGCAGAGTGGGAAGGCTCAGCATGCGCATTTAGCGCAGAAGGCAGAGAGAAAAACTGCCGGAAGATAGGGAGCGGATCATGACAGTTTTATTGAAAGTATAAGTTTAACCTGTTTCTAGGTCTAGTGGTTTAATGATTTAGATGTTGTCACTTCATCTCTGCCATAATATCTTTCTGTATGATAGAGTACCTATTAAGGTGTTGTGTTTTTCCAAAAGCATATGAAGTGTTTGAGAGAGTACTTTTTGCTATCTATCTGGCCTCATATAGCACCATGAATCTGAACTACAATTGAAGCTTTCACTCTGCTGTTTGATAGGCTAGGTTCCTATATTATGAGTATAATTTTCCTTTTGAGTCTCTAGACTTTATTCGGTAGCCTTATAATAGATGACCTAGTGGTGCTATTATGCAATGGATATAGGTTTCCACTTTCTTTGGTTATGTTCTCGCCATTGTTGATCTCTGCTATTATGTTTTAAGTCTATCTTTATCATGCGATACAGTAACTTGTGAGCCATAAATTGAATTATCACATTATGGCTTCAAGCCAAACACACAAGGGTGTCACAAGTACTATTGGTAACTTCCTGTAGAAACATATAAAACCCAGAACTGGACTGCACTCTCAAAGCCGAGTCACTGAATGCAATAAAATCTAGATGTCTGTTAGTGCTCGTGAGTATCCAGGCCTGTGAGTTTTGCTAGTGCCTTGGGATTTGTACCAACTCAGGCAAAAAGAGACTGTGACCTCTTTTTAACATGGGCCTCTGTCCGCCCAGCATTGCGGCTAGAGGGCAGCATATTGCATTTATCATTGCACACAAGGCGAAGTATGCAGCACCGCCCCCTGCTCGTGTGCGCGGTTGGCTGTCAATCACCCCAGTCTGAAAAGTCTGGGGGATTGAAGAATGCTACTTTACAGTTGGTATAGAGGGTTAAAAAGCAGCAAGCCCCCAGCCAAAGGCTCTCCGAAGCTGCTCTTGCAGCTTCTTAAACGTAGCCCTTACTATGCTGATGCTGGCTTGGTCTGAGCATATTCTATATATAGTCTATTTATATGTGTATCATACAGGTAAGGTAAGAAGAGACCATGGAGTGGTTCTTGCTCTTATCACCATCTGGCAAACTGTTGTAACAAACTCTTTTTTTTAATGCTTTATCTGTGTGTATCCAAAAGAGATCTGACAAAATAATAAGAGTATTGCATTGAGCAATGATACTTTTTTATTGGACTAACTATACATTTATAAGATGACAAGCTTTCGGAAGAGTGTCTTCCTTTTTCAAGTCTGACGCAATACTGACCAATTTGATGGAATTTACAGATTATATCTTAAAATAAAGGCTAAAAAGACAAAGTGTTACAGAGTTCTGAATGCTGGGGGAGGAGGGGTGTCGTAAAAATCATGATGGGGGTTTAGGAGACAGGCAGATAGTGTCAGTAAAAGATTACAGGCAGGGGAAATATATGGTAATACACAAAGCATATACTGACATAAAGTTATATATCAACAGAGAATTCATATGAATAAAGATGGGAAATTAGGTATACAGGGGAATATAAAATAGTCAAAAATGGAGAAAGGAAAGAAAGAAAAAAAGGGGAATAATAATAATGACAAAAGTGTGGACATAGGCTTACCTGCGTATCTATGCATAGAGAGTGTGGAATATACAATGTAATTGACTACAGTATATGAAAGTACATTACAAAAAAATTTGATAATGGGTTAAAAAACCAGAGTCCACATTTAGTCCAGAATTTAGCAAGTTGAAGTGCATTATCATTTTCATTTCAAAGGTTTTTCTTTCCATGGTCTTTTTGAAGTTGCCTCTGAGGATCTTGATTTTGAGGTTTTGGATGGAGTGGTCAGGTTGGGTGAAATGGACCAACAGGGGTACAGTATTTTGTTTCACAGTGGTTTTTGATTGAGTTTCTGTGTAAGTTCATCCAAAGGTGCAGTTTTTGGCTTGTTTCTCCAATATAACATCCCACTTCACATGCAGTGCAATGTATCGAGTATACCACATTTGCAGATATACATGAATATGCCCCTTTAATGTTATAGGATTTGCTCTTGTGATTAGCTGTGCTGCTTTCACAAATGTGTTGACTAACGCCTAGATTTAGAGTTTTGATGGTAAAGACCTGCGGTGCTAACGCTGCTTTTTTTTCCAGTGCACCCTTAAGACAACGCTGGTTTTTAGAGTTGTCTGAATGGCTGCATTAGCCTCAGAAAAGGGAGCGTAGAGCATAATTTAGCTCTACAACCCTCAATACCAACGTTGCTTAAGTCAGCGGTAAGCTGGAAAAACGTGCTCGTGCACGATATCCCCATAGGAAACAATGGGGCTGAGCTGGCTGAAAAAAAAACTAACACCGGCAAAAAAGAAGCGTTTAGCTCCTAACGCAGCCCCATTGTTTCCTATGGGGAAACACTCTCTAAGTCTACACCTAACACCCTAACATGAACCCCCGAGTCTAAACACCCCTAATCTTACACTTATTAACCCATAATCTGCTGCCCCCAACATCGTCGCCACCTGCATTATATTATTAACCCCTAACCTGCCGCACCGGACACCGCCACAACCTACATTATAGCTATGAACCCCTAATCTACTGCCCCTAACATCGCCGACACCTATATTATATTTATTACCCCCTAATCTGCCCCCCCCCCAACGTCGCCGCCACCTACCTACACTTATTAACCCCTAATCTGCCGACCGGACTTCGCCGCCACTATAATAAATGTATTAACCCCTAATCCACCACACTCCCGCCTCACAAACACTATAATAAATAGTATTAACCCCTAATCTGCCCTCCCTAACATCGCCGCCACCTACCTACAAATATTAACCCCTAATCTGCCGCCCCCAATGTCACCGCTACTATAATAAAGTTATTAACCCCTAAACCTAAGTCTAACCCTAACACCCCCTAAATTAAATATAATTTAAATTGATCTAAATAAATGTACTATAATTAAATAAATTATTCCTATTTAAAACTAAATACTTACCTATAAAATAAACCCTAATATAGCTACAATATAACTAATAGTTACATTGTAGCTATTTTAGGATTTATATTTATTTTACATGCAACTTTGTATTTATTTTAACTAGGTACAATAGCTATTAAATAGTTAATAACTATTTAATAGCTACCTAGTTAAAATAATTACAAAATTACCTGAAAAATAAATCCTAACCTAAGTTACAAATACACCTAACACTATACTATCAATAAATGAATTAAATAAATTAACTACAATTAGCTAAACTAAAATGCAATTAAATAAACTAATCTATAATAAAAATAAAAAAAACACTAAATTACAGAAAATAAAAAAATTCACAAGAAGTTTAAACTAATTACACCTAATCTAAGCCCCCTAATAAAATAAAAAAGCCCCCCAAAATAATAAAATGCCCTACCCTATTCTAAATTACAAAGTAATCAGCTCTTTTACCAGCCCTTAAAAGGGCTTTTTGCGGGGCATTGCCCCAAAGTAATCAGCTCTTTTACCTGTAAATAAAAATACAACCCCCCCAACATTAAAACCCACCACCCACATACCCCTACTCTAACCCACCCAAACCCCCCTTAAATAAACCTAACACTAACCCCCTGAAGATCTCCCTACCTTGAGTCGTCTTCACCCAGACAAGCTGAATTCTTCATCCAAGCGGAGCAAGAAGAGGTCCTTCATCCGGTAGAAGTCTTCATCCAAGCGGGATAAGAAGAGGTCCTATATCCGGTAGAAGTCTTCATCCAAGCGGGGTCTTCTATCTTCATCCATCCATAGCGGAGCGGAGCCATCTTCCATACAGCTGACGCGGAGCCATCCTCTTCAACCGACGGACTAACGACGAATGACGGTTCCTTTAAGGGACGTCTTTCAAGATGGCGTCCCTCGAATTCCGATTGGCTGATAGGATTCTATCAGCCAATTGGAATTAAGGTAAGAAAAATCTTATTGGCTGATTGAATCAGCCCATCAAATTGAAGTTCAATCCGATTGGCTGATCCAATCAGCCAATCGGATTGACCTTGCATTCTATTGGCTGTTCCGATCTATCTGAATCATAAAAGTTTAATTTGGACTAGACTGTTCCTTTAAATTGTTCCTTTAAGCCTCTACTAAGCAAAGCCTCAATGTATAAATGTGGGAAATGTTCCAAACAGTTCAACACTATTGAGATGTCTGGCTTCATCCCTCTTTTCCTCCTACTCTCCATGGAATCATATATGTATATATTTATATTAATATATTATATATATATATATATATATGTATATATATATATACGTATATATATATATATATCCTTTATCTGACACCTCACTAAACACCACTAAACTTTAATGCAACAGAAGATCACAGATAAAGAAAACTACAGAAAAAGCATTGTGTATGCAAGTCATAGCGACCCCTGTGGTGGGAGTGTTGCACTGCACATAATTGGACATATTAGAGCAGTATTAGGGACATAATACTCATATGCTAAATCACTTGAAACTGATGCAGTATAACGAGGCCCAATGAAGGCCGAAACAATCGTCTGGGGTTGCTGTGTTCCTTGTTCAGAGAGGAATTGCCTGGTATTTTGGCGCTGGACTGAGCGTAATAGGCGGGATCAGACTGATATACTACAGGAAATTTCTTCTCTGTGTAAAGCATTACTAGGCTATAAGAAGCTTCATCCAGGTTGTACATTGCCATAGAACAGGCTAACAATAGTATTGAGCCAGTTGTTCGTTCCTGTGAGTGTGCTTCTCTCTGTGTGTAACTGTAAGAAGCTGACAGGAAAATATCACCTGAGCATTTTTATGTAAAAAAGGAAGATATTTTACCTCCATATTTCCTCAGTTCAGCAGAGTAAGTTCTGTGTAAAAAGTTATACTTCAGCTGCTGCCCAGCTGCAGGTAAAACAAAAAAAAATGAAGAAATGAACAGCAGCCAATCAGCATCAACAGTGCTGAGGTCATGAACTCTTTTACTGTGATCTCATGAGATTTGACTTAACTCTCATGAGATTTCATAGTACACTTCATGAGTGTGCACTGTAATGATGTGTATGCTTTATGTTATATTTTAAGTTCAATAGTTATGCTTAGTTCACTCTGTGTATTATAAACAGTTAACATTTTAGTCATGTGATCGGAGGGGGCGGGCAGTTGTTGTTAAGATGGATGCTGCTGAATAAAGTCTGTATTCTTGTTCTAGCTCCTTGCTGTTTGCCAATACATTATAAAAATCATTACATGGTACCAGAAGTGGGGTGAAGAGTGATATGGCAGCAAACAGCAACACAAAGAACATTCCTTCTCTGGATTTAGAGTCAGGGAACATTTCTGACAATTGGTCAAAATAGAGAGAGCTGATTGAACTTGTGTTTGCAGGCCCAGATGCAAACAGATGGACTGGTCAACAGAAGGCAGCACACTTTCTGATATATGTGGGACAAAAGGGACGTGATGTATGCAGAGCCTGGCAGGCAAGCGGGGATATCACTGCAGATGACAAAAAAAAAACCCAGAGGTATTGTTTGCAAAGTTTGAAGCATACTGCAATCCAAGGAAAAACTCCACAGTGCCAAGTAAACTGTTTTATGAGAGGAATCAGTCTGGAGGTGAATCTGTGGATGAATGGGTGACACAGCTGCGCTTGCTTGATAAAGACTGTGCTTTTTATGATGCAGGTGATATGATAAAAGACCGTATTCAGATGGGCAGTAAGTTTAAAGAAGTTCAGGAAAAGCTGCTGCAGGAAGAAGATTTAAATCTTGAGAAAGCCATCAGGATTGCTAGAGCATATGAAATGTCAAGAAAGGACATGCAGGTACTGGAAGGAACACAGCACCAGATCAGTGCTATAGAAAATCAAAGCAGCAGATACTGGCAAGAAAGAGGTCACAAGGGGATAAAAGGCAAGTGGGACACTGGGACTAGTAACACACAAGCAACCTGTGGCTACTGTGGAAACATGCACAACAAAAATGCTGCCTGTCCTGCAAGGTATGTAATAAATGCAAGAAAAGAGGACATTTTGCCAGGGTGTGTAAACTGTTTTGCCATATTGCAAGGACACAAACACAGGCTGTACACGCCATAGAGGACAATTATGACAATGCAGGGTCAGACTCAGATTGCACCCCAATATATCTTGCAGCAGTACAGAAATCACATAAGTCTGCAGATGAAGCAAATGTAACCCTACTGATAGGGGCTCACAAAACTCCAATCACATTCAAAATAGATACAGGGGCACAAGTAAACTGTGTGCCAAGCCACACATACCTGGAAATCCTCAGAAATGAATTCCCCTTAGAGACTCAAGACCTACCAAAACTGTTGGGATATGGTGGTGAAAAGTTGAAAGTGATGGGTTACTGTCATGCAAAATGTTTGTACAAGGGATCTGAAAAGGTCTTACACTTGTTTGTGATAGAAACAAAAGCCCCATCAGTAATAGGTCTCAAAACAAGTAAAGAGATTTGCTTTGTAAAGATTATTATGGCTGTGGATGGTTTGTGCAGCGAACTGTGAAAGGACAACATTAAGCGTGAGTACAGAGATCTATTCAAGGGCCTAGGGTGCCTCCCGGGGATTAACCGCATACGTATAAAAGATGGTGCACAGCCTGTCATTCATGCCCCAAGGAAAATACCTCTATCTCTTGAGGCTAAAGTCAAACAAGAACTAACAAGGATGGAGAAGTTGGGGGTAGTAAAAAAGGTCACAGAACCATCAGAATAGGTCAGTTCTATTGTTGTGGTAGAGAAGAAAAACACAGACGCAATTCGTATTTGCATTGAGCCAGATGATTTGAACAAAGTAATAATGAGAGAACACTACAAACTCCCCACCATAGATGATATAGATCACAAGCTTGTAGGAGCAACAGTGTGTAGTGTACTAAATGCACAATCTGGTTACTGGCAATTGTGTATTGATGAACCCAGCAGTCACCTGACTACTTTCAACTCCCCCTTTGGACGATGGTGCTTCACAAGGGTACCTTTCGGCATTGCTTCTGCTCAGGAGATATTTAAAAAGAAATCACATGAATTGATTGCTGGTCTACATGGTGTTAAAGTAATAATTGATGATTTGCTGGTTTATGGAAAGGATCGTACAGAATATGACAAAAACCTTATTGCCTTACTCAAGCAGTGTCAGGAGAAAAATCTTAAACTCAATCCAAACAAAATGCAAAGTGGGGTAGAAGAAAATACATATTTTGGACACCTTCTAACCAAAGAGGGCTTAAAGCTTGATCCAAAGAAGATAAAAGCAGTTATTAGCATGAAGGCCCCATCCTCCAGGAAGAAACTAGAGACATCATTAGGCATTTTCAATTATCTATCCAAGTTTTCTCAGGGCCTTGCTCAGCTGACAGCCCCACTACGTGCATCGATACAAAGGGATGCTATTTGATCTTGGGATGCAAATATGGAAAAGACATTTGAGAAAGTAAAAAAACTGATCACTAAACATCCGGGGCCAATACTGAAATATTTTGACATAAACTGTGACACTGTGCTTCAAGTGAATGCATCCCAGTTTGGGTTAGGTGCTGTGCTGATTCAACAAGGACATACTGTTGCACATGCTTCACAAGCTCTGACAACAACACAAGCCAATTATGCTCAAATTGAGAAGGAGATGTTGGCCATTGTTAATGGATGTGAGAAAATTCACCAGTATATCTATGGTCACCAGTGGTTGTGAAAACTGTTCACAAACCATAGGAGTACATCATGCAAAATCCATTATCTGCTATACCTCCATGCCTGCAGAGGATGGTTATGAAATTAATTATGAAATTGGCAGATACGCTGTCTAGGGTTTTTCCAGAAGGACATGAAGCACGGGATGAACCTGAATTGGAATAACAGGTACATACAGTACTAGTAAATATTCCAATAGCCGATGTACAGCTGGAAAAAATTAGACAAGGTACCAGACAAGATAAGTACTAGAAAAACTAATTTGTGTCATGTTCAATGGCTGGCCAGAAAAACGAAAGATGCTTTCTCCTGAGTTGCAGGGATTCTGGCCTGTGAGAAATGAACTATCCTTTCATACGGATATCATATTCATGGATAAACATATTCTTATTCCTAAATCACAGCAGGCAGAAGTACTGGAGCAAATTCACCAGGGACATTTGGGCAATAATCTTTGCAAGCGCAGAGCACGGGATGTGGTTTACTGGCCTAATTTGGACCTTTATATTGAGACATTTGTGAAGACATGTGAAACCTGCCAGACATTTAAAAAAAACAATGCAAAAGAACCTCTTACACCATGGATCACTCCTTCATGGGCATGGCAGATACTGGCCACAGATATTTTTCATTTTGAGGACAACCACTACCTGATAGTAGTAGATTACTACAGCAAATTCTTTGAGCTAGTACAGCTGAGAAATCTAAAAGCATCAGCAATCATATGGGCTTTCAAAACAATACACTCGAGACTTTGGGGCATATTTATCAAGCTCCGAATGGAGCTTGATGCCCCGTGTTTCTGGCGAGTGTTCAGACTCGCCAGAAACACAAGTTATGAAGCAGCGGTCACAAAGAACTCTGCTCCATAACCTGTCCGTCTGCTCTGAGCAGGCGGATAGACATCGCCGGAAATCAACCCGTTCGAGTACGATCGGGTTGATTGACACCCCCAGCTGGTGGCCAATTGGCCGCGAGTCTGCAGGGGGCGGCGTTGCACCAGCAGCTCACAATGCTGAATATGGCGAGCATATTGCTCGCCGTATTCAGCGAGGTCTGGCTTACCTGATCCACAGTGTCGGATCAGGTCCGCCAGACCTTGATAAATAGAGGCCATGGAGTGTGTGAAGAACTTGTGTCTGATAATGGCCCGCAATTCTCAAGTGCTGAATTCCAGTGCTTTCTGCGTTAATGGGGAGTCAGGCACAAACTGTGTATTACTCACAGGCCAATGGTTTAGCTGAGAAGTATGTTGGCATAGCCAAATTCATTATCCGAAAAGCACAATCATCAAGGCAGGATGTGTACCTAGGCCTGTTAAACTATTGTGCAACACCCATGGAGGGTTTATGTTCACCTGCACAGCTGCTCATGGGTAGAGCACTGAGGACCACAGTGCCTATTGCACCAAAGAAATTGCAGCCTCAGACTATCCCACAGGATCAGGTAACAGGTCAGAGGAACAAAACATGAAAAAGCAAAAACTGTATTTTGACAAATCTATCAAATTACTTCGTCCACTCAGGGCTGGGCAAGTTGTGAGACAGAGAGTCACTGGGGATACATGGGAACCTGCTCGAATTGTCAGTGAAGCTGATTCACCAAGGTCATATGTAATTGAAACCAAATGTGGATAGAAACTGAGGCGCAACAGGCGTCATCTTTGACCAGGCACTGCAGCGGATACTTTACTCGGGGAACCAAGCAGTAATGAAAATAAAGAGCAATGCACAGAATTCCCTAACATGGATGTAAAGTCTTCTGAGGACTTTGAGGACAACATAAGTGTATCAGCTTGCGATAATGCTGGGAATGACTCTCAACTTGACACCGGTTGTACTGCTAGTGAGCCAGCAGTTACTTTCTCTCGTTATGGTCGAGCTATTAAACCAAAAATATGGGAAGACTTTGTCTCATATTGAGTGTTTCATATTTGAAGGGGAAGATGTAATGATGTGTATGCTTTATGTTATATTTTTAGTTCAATAGTTATGCTTAGTTCACTCTTTGTATTATAAACAGTTAACATTTTAGTCATGTGATCGGAGGGGGCGGGCAGTTGTTGTTAAGATGGATGCTGCTGAATAAAGTCTTTATTCTTGTTCTAGCTCCTTGCTGTCTGCCAATACATTATAAAATCATTACATGCACGAAGCTTGCTCCTTTGCCTGTCCTGGGACAGGCATACTGATTTGCTGCTTAGAAGTCCTTTACAATGGGACGTGGCCACTGAGGAACTTTTGAGGTAAAATATCTTTCTTTTTTACATAGAGATGTTCAGGTGATATTTTCTATTCAGCTTTTTACAGCTATGCTGCTTCACTTTCAAGTGTTTAAACATTTCGGTATCATGGCCCTTTAAACACTCCTGCTTGTGTGCTAACTCCGTCAGAAATAAGGTTTTTGCACACCTCGGGTAGCATTCTTATTACAAGTTGAAAGTAAAAAAAATTTGCTAAGCTGATTGTGTACAAAAAGTCAAACTTATAATATAAAAGTCAATAGAGCAAAAAAAGTGGGAAAACACCTTACTCACGCAAACATGATCACATATTCTCCTGTGCGCTAACCCAAAGTGAAAATATGAATATGTCACATTCCAATGTTCTTTACATAAGCAGAATATGTTCTAATTATTCATAAATACATATTTCTACATATATCTGATGTTTTTTTGGCAAAATATATATCTATACCTATGATTATATAAAGGTACTACAGATATATACATATATATATATATATATATATATATATATATATATATATATATATATATATATATATATGAATATCTATTTATAAATATATAGAACATATTCTGCTATGTAAAGAACATTGGAATGTGACATATTCATATTTTCACTTTGGGTTAGCGCACAGGAGAATATGTGATCATGTTTACAGAACATTGGAATGTGAAATATTTACAGTAAATACACACTATTAAATATGAATATTGCATAAATATGATTTTACTTGTTTTCATCTACTTATATACTTTATATATGTCTATATATGTATACATAATTATTTATGTGTTTATATGTGTATATATGTCTTTAAATAGAATTCAGAAATGAAGGGCTATCAGCCGGTTCGGTGAGCACGGCTGATAACCGATATGAGTTTTGACTCATCTTGATGAAGTCTTCTGTGAAAGCCGAAACGTAGACCACTAAATGTTGTTACTAAGAACAATAAAAGAAAATATTTTGCTGACACGCAATTTTCACAAACCCTGAGAGTGCCCTTCATTTCTGAATTCTGTTTTGTATATTTTTTGAGGATTGCACCCAGGTTCTGGACTATACGCCAAGGTCGGGGGGCTGGAACACCCGCTGTTTCAAATATATGTCTTTAAATACATATATACACATATAAATACACACATATGTACACATATATACATATTAAGACATGTATATGATACATTTATAGGATGACAAGCTTTGATTCTTCCGAAAGCTTGTCATCTCATAAATCTATAGTTAGTCCAATAAAAAAGTATCATTGCTCAATGCAATGCTCTTGTTATTTTAATATCTAAATCTCTGGACTAACACGGCTACTCCAATCAACGTGACATGTATATGTATATATCTCTATGTTAGAGCCCTTTGCATCCTTTTTTTTCCCCTCATACCTGAGACCTCATATCTTTGTTCCCTTATAAATTTTTTGTGCAATTTTTAAATAATTTTTATTAGTTAATGTTATTAGTGTCACTGTACTTTTTAATGTATTTTTGATATGTTTTTTGAGACTTTTTTGTTTTGCGAAACAGTTAACCAGAGTTCTGAGACTGCAGTAATTATTCTAGTGTAAATCGCGATTGCCCTCACACATTCGATTTTACTTTCAACTTGTAATACGAATGCTACACCCGACGCGCACAAACACCCACAAAAAAACCTCTTTTCACTTGTAAGTAACTGATGGTGCGCCACTCATATTTTGGCCCAATATTAGCAAACTAAATAAAGACTAAATTGAACAAGGGACAGAGTTAAAATGCAGGCAAAGGAAGTCAAAAAATGGAACTGTCCCTGGAAAAAAATGGGATATTGGCAACTATGGCCTAGATTTAGAGTTTTGTCGGTAATGACCCGCGTAGCTAACGCTGGCTTTAGCTACGCGGGTCATATTTACCGCCACTGCAACTCTTGATACCAGAGTTGCTTACGGACGCGGCCAGCTTCAAAAACGTGCTCGTGCACGATTCCCCCATAGAAAACAATGGGGCTGTTTGAGCTGAAAAAAAACCTAACACCTGCAAAAAAGCCGCGTTCAGCTCCTAACGCAGCCCCATTGTTTGCTATGGGGAAACACTTCCTACGTCTGCACCTAACACTCTAACATGTACCCCGAGTCTAAACACCCCTAACCTTACACTTATTAACCCCTAATCTGCCGCCCCCGCTATCGCTGACCCCTGCATATTATTATTAACCCCTAATCTGCCGCTCCGTAAACCGCCGCTACTTACATTATCCCTATGTACCCCTAATCTGCTGCCCCTAACACCGCCGACCCCTATATTATATTTATTAACCCCTAATCTGCCCCCCACAACGTCGCCTCCACCTGCCTACACTTATTAACCCCTAATCTGCCGAGCGGACCGCACCGCTATTATAATAAAGTTATTAACCCCTAATCCGCCTCACTAACCCTATAATAAATAGTATTAACCCCTAATCTGCCCTCCCTAACATCGCCGACACCTAACTTCAAACATTAACCCCTAATCTGCCGACTGGAGCTCACCGCTATTCTAATAAATGTATTAACCCCTAAAGCTAAGTCTAACCCTAACACTAACACCCCCCTAAGTAAAATATAATTTAAATCTAACAAAATTAATTAACTCTTATTAAATAAATTATTCCTATTTAACCTCTTAAGGACATATGACGGAATTTTTCCGTCATAAAACAATTGAGCAAACTGAAAGCTGTGTCCTTAAAGGGTTAAAGCTAAATACTTACCTGTAAATAAATCCTAATATAGCTACAATATAAATTATAATTATATTATAGCTATTTTAGGATTTATATTTATTTTACAGGTAACTTTGTATTTATTTTAACCAGGTACAATAGCTATTAAATAGTTAAGAACTATTTAATAGCTAAAATAGTTAAAATAATTACAAATTTACCTGTAAAATAAATCCTAACCAAAGTTACAATTAAACCTAACACTACACTATCAATAAATACATTAAATAAAATACCTACAATTACCTACAATTAAACCTAACACTACACTATCAATAAATGAATTAAATACAATATCTACAAATAAATACAATTAAATAAACTAACTAAAGTACAAAAAATAAAAAAGAACTAAGTTACAAAAAATAAAAAAATATTTACAAACATTAGAAAAATATTACAACAATTTTAAACTAATTACACCTACTCTAAGCCCCCTAATAAAATAACAAAGCCCCCCAAAATACAAAAAATGCCCTACCCTATTCTAAATTACAAAAGTTCAAAGCTCTTTTACCTTACCAGCCCGGAACAGGGCCCTTTGCGGGGCATGCCCCAAGAAATTCAGCTCTTTTGCCTGTAAAAAAACACATACAATACCCCCCCAACATTACAACCCACCACCCACATACCCCTAATCTAACCCAAACCCCCCTTAAATAAACCTAACACTAAGCCCCTGAAGATCTTCCTACCTTATCTTCACCTCACCGGGTATCACAGATCCGTCCTGGCTCCAAAATCTTCATCCAAGCCCAAGCGGGGGCTAGACATCCATCATCCGACGGCTGAAGAAGTCCAGAAGAGGATCCAAAGTCTTCATCCTATCCGGGAAGAAGAGTAGATCCGGACCAGCAACCATCTTCTTCCAAGCGGCATCTTCTATCTTCATCCGATGAGGGCCGGCTCCATCGTGAAGACCTCCAGCGCGGACCCATCTTCTTCCAACGACGTCCAACTGAAGAATGACGGTTCCTTTAAGGGACGTCATCCAAGATGGCGTCCCTCGAATTACGATTGGCTGATAGGATTCTATCAGCCAATCGGAATTAAGGTAGGAAAATTCTGATTGGCTGATGGAATCAGCCAATCAGAATCAAGTTCAATCCGATTGGCTGATCCGATCAGCCAATCAGATTGAGCTCGCATTCTATTGGCTGTTCCGATCAGCCAATAGTGATCAATAGTGTCAATAAAAAAAAATCAAGCTTGTCAAATTTAAAGGGACATGAAACCCACATTTTTTCTTTCATAAATCAGCGCATACAATTTTATACAACTTTCCAATGTACTTGTCTCTAACTTGCTTTGTTTTTTTTTGTTTTTTGTATGTACGCGTACCTTGGAGATATTAAGGGTTTGGTTCCAGACCACCGCAATAAAGTGAATATAGCAATAAAGTGAGTCACATCTTTTTTTTTTTTATTCCCAGTGCAAATAAAACTTATATTTACACTTTACTTTAAAAAATGGTGCCGATGGACTTGCTCAACATAGGGTTGGTTCAAACCTTCAATTTTGTAAAAAGAGCAGTATCTACGAAGCGCAATAAAGCGAAGCACAGTAAAAGGAGGTATGCCTGTACTTTGTTGGAAAGCATGCATAGGTTGACTAAGGCGCTGCAATACACTACTAACTAGCTACTGATTGGTGGTTGCACATATAGGCCTCTTGGCAAAGGGTCACCTGATATGTTCAGCTAGCTCCCAGTAGTGCATTGGTGCTCCTTCAACAAAAGATACAAAAAATAATTAAGCAAATTAAATAATAGAAGTATACTGGAAAGTTATTTAAAAATGTATTCTCTTTATGAATAATTAAAAAACAAAATGTGGGTTTCATGTCCCTATAAGAGAAAAAGAAGTCTGTTGGACAGCTGGGGATTAATGGACAGACTCTGTTGTCTTAATAATTACAAATGGTAATTTTATTGGTGGTATTCATTTTCGGAATGACCCAAAGGAGCAGAAACCATTTGGTTGTTAGTGACTGAGCAAAAAAAAAGTAACTAATCTAAAGCAAATTAATCAAAGATGGTGCATAGCTTAGTGTAATTCAATTTAATGAAAAAAGAAATTACAGAAACAAACATACACAATTAAAAACCTCTAAAAATAAAATATTTAGGGCTGGATTACAAGTGGAGAGCATTAAATAGCGCAGGTAACATTATCTTTGCATAACCTTGCAAAATAACGTACAAACTTGTAGTAGAACTGGATGGTTAAATATTTTATTCTAAGTATCTTAACGTGGCTGAAATTCGACAGGGTGAGTTAAGTATTGAGCTTAAGCACAATCCAAAATACCACATTAAAATGTAGTGCTTTTTAAGAAGTAAACTATTATAAATAATATAACACAACTATAGGAAGAACTCCACTACTTGTACATACTGGACATAGTGCACCATTGGCTTAGTGCTGGAGTGGTAACTGACATAACATGATAGATTTAGTGCACCACTGGCTTAGCGCTGGAGTGGTAACTGACGTAATGTGAGAGATTTAGTGCACCACTGGCTCAGCGCTGGAGTGGTAACTGACGTAATGTGAGAGATTTAGTGCACCACTGGCTCAGCGCTGGAGTAGTAACTAACGTAATGTGAGAGATTTAGTGCACCACTGGCTCAGCGCTGGAGTGGTAACTGACATAACATGATAGATTTAGTGCACCCCTGGCTCAGCACTGGAGTGGTAACTGACGTAATGTGAGAGATTTAGTGCACCACTGGCTCAGCGCTGGAGTGGTAACTGACATAATGTGAGAGATTTAGTGTACCACTGGCTCAGCGCTGGAGTAGTAACTAACGTAATGTGAGAGATTTAGTGCACCACTGGCTCAGCGCTGGAGTGGTAACTGACATAACATGATAGATTTAGTGCACCCCTGGCTCAGCACTGGAGTGGTAACTGACGTAATGTGAGAGATTTAGTGCACCACTGGCTCAGCGCTGGAGTGGTAACTAACGTAATGTGAGAATTAGTGCACCACTGGCTCAGCGCTGGAGTGGTAACTGACGTAGCGTGAGAGATTTAGTGCACCACTGGCTTAGCGCTGTAGTGGTAACTGACGTAGCATGAAAGATTTAGTGCACCCCTGGCTTAGCGTTGTAGTGGTAACTGACGTAATGTGAGAGATTTAGTGCACCGCTGGCTCAGCGCTGGAGTGGTAACTGACGTAATGTGAGAGATTTAGTGCACCACTGGCTCAGCGTTGGAGTGGTAACTGATGTAATGTGAGAGATTTAGTGCACCACTGGCTCAGCGCTGGAGTGGTAACTAATGTAATGTGAGAGATTTAGTGCACCACTGGCTTAGCGCTGGAGTGGTAACTGATATAGCATGAAAGATTTAGGGCACCACTGTTTTAGCGCTGGAGTGGTAACTGACATAGCATGAAAGATTTAGTGCACCACTGGCTTAGCACTGTAGTGGTAACTGACATAGCATGAAAGATTTAGTGCACCACTGGCTTAGCGCTGGAGTGGTAACTGACGTAACGTGAGAGATTTAGTGCACTCATTCTATCCAACATAAAGATGTTAGCAAGTCCTAAACTATCACCAGAGCATTAAAAAATAACTAAAATGAGCACAGAAATAGAAGCGCTAGTGATTGCGCTTTAGCAATTTTAATGCACAATAGTGCTTTTCTTTTTTGTGATGTAACGTGAGAGATTTAGTGCACCAGTGGCTTAGTGCTGGAGTGGTAACTGACTAAACGTGAGATATTTAGTGCACCACTGGCTTAGCGCTGGAGTGGTAACTGACGTAACGTGAGAGATTTAGTGCACCACTGGCTTAGCGTTGGAATGGTAACTGACGTAACGTGAGAGATTTAGGGCACCACTGGCTTAGTTCTGGAGTGGTAACTGACATAATGTGAGAGATTTAGTGCACCACTGTCTTAGCGCTGGAATGGTAACTGACGTAACGTGAGAGATTTAGTGCACCACTGGTTCAACGCTGGAGTGGTAACTGATGTAACATAAGAGATTTAGTACACCACTTGCTTAGCGCTGTAGTGGTAACTGACGTAGCATGAAAGATTTAGTGCACCACTGGCTTAGCGCTGTAGTGGTAACTGACGTAGCATGAAAGATTTAGTGCACCACTGGCTTAGCGCTGGAGTGGTAACTGATGTAGCATGAAAGATTTAGTGCACCACTGTTTTAGCGCTGGAATGGTAACTGACGTAACGTGAGAGATTTAGTGCACCACTGGTTCAACGCTGGAGTGGTAACTGATGTAACATAAGAGATTTAGTACACCACTTGCTTAGCGCTGTAGTGGTAACTGACGTAGCATGAAAGATTTAGTGCACCACTGGCTTAGCGCTGTAGTGGTAACTGACGTAGCATGAAAGATTTAGTGCACCACTGGCTTAGCGCTGGAGTGGTAACTGATGTAGCATGAAAGATTTAGTGCACCACTGGCTTAGCGCTGTAGTGGTAACTGACATAACATGATAGATTTAGTGCACCCCTGGCTCAGCACTGGAGTGGTAACTGACGTAATGTGAGAGATTTAGTGCACCACTGGCTCAGCGCTGGAGTGGTAACTGACGTAATGTGAGAGATTTAGTGTACCAATGGCTCAGCGCTGGAGTAGTAACTAACGTAATGTGAGAGATTTAGTGCACCACTGGCTCAGCGCTGGAGTGGTAACTGACATAACATGATAGATTTAGTGCACCCCTGGCTCAGCACTGGAGTGGTAACTGACGTAATGTAAGAGATTTAGTGCACCACTGGCTCAGCGCTGGAGTGGTAACTAACGTAATGTGAGAGAATTAGTGCACCACTGGCTCAGCGCTGGAGTGGTAACTGACGTAGCGTGAGAGATTTAGTGCACCACTGGCTTAGCGCTGTAGTGGTAACTGACGTAGCATGAAAGATTTAGTGCACCCCTGGCTTAGCGTTGGAGTGGTAACTGACGTAATGTGAGAGATTTAGTGCACCGCTGGCTCAGCGCTGGAGTGGTAACTGACGTAATGTGAGAGATTTAGTGCACCACTGGCTCAGCGTTGGAGTGGTAACTGATGTAATGTGAGAGATTTAGTGCACCACTGGCTCAGCGCTGGAGTGGTAACTAATGTAATGTGAGAGATTTAGTGCACCACTGGCTTAGCGCTGGAGTGGTAACTGATATAGCATGAAAGATTTAGGGCACCACTGTCTTAGCGCTGGAGTGGTAACTGACATAGCATGAAAGATTTAGTGCACCACTGGCTTAGCACTGTAGTGGTAACTGACATAGCATGAAAGATTTAGTGCACCACTGGCTTAGCGCTGGAGTGGTAACTGACGTAACGTGAGAGATTTAGTGCACTCATTCTATCCAACATAAAGATGTTAGCAAGTCCTAAACTATCACCAGAGCATTAAAAAATAACTAAAATGAGCACAGAAATAGAAGCGCTAGTGATTGCGCTTTAGCAATTTTAATGCACAATAGTGCTTTTCTTTTTTGTGATGTAACGTGAGAGATTTAGTGCACCAGTGGCTTAGTGCTGGAGTGGTAACTGACTAAACGTGAGATATTTAGTGCACCACTGGCTTAGCGCTGGAGTGGTAACTGACGTAACGTGAGAGATTTAGTGCACCACTGGCTTAGCGTTGGAATGGTAACTGACGTAACGTGAGAGATTTAGGGCACCACTGGCTTAGTTCTGGAGTGGTAACTGACATAATGTGAGAGATTTAGTGCACCACTGTCTTAGCGCTGGAATGGTAACTGACGTAACGTGAGAGATTTAGTGCACCACTGGTTCAACGCTGGAGTGGTAACTGATGTAACATAAGAGATTTAGTACACCACTTGCTTAGCGCTGTAGTGGTAACTGACGTAGCATGAAAGATTTAGTGCACCACTGGCTTAGCGCTGTAGTGGTAACTGACGTAGCATGAAAGATTTAGTGCACCACTGGCTTAGCGCTGGAGTGGTAACTGATGTAGCATGAAAGATTTAGTGCACCACTGTTTTAGCGCTGGAATGGTAACTGACGTAACGTGAGAGATTTAGTGCACCACTGGTTCAACGCTGGAGTGGTAACTGATGTAACATAAGAGATTTAGTACACCACTTGCTTAGCGATGTAGTGGTAACTGACGTAGCATGAAAGATTTAGTGCACCACTGGCTTAGCGCTGTAGTGGTAACTGACGTAGCATGAAAGATTTAGTGCACCACTGGCTTAGCGCTGGAGTGGTAACTGATGTAGCATGAAAGATTTAGTGCACCACTGGCTTAGCGCTGTAGTGGTAACTGACATAGCATGAAAGATTTAGTGCACCACTGGCTTAGCGCTGGAGTGGTAACTGAAGTAACATAAGAGATTTAGTGCACCACTTGCTTAGCGCTGTAGTGGTAACTGACGTAGCATGAAAGATTTATTGCACCACTGGCTTAGCGCTGGAGTGGTAACTGACGTAGCATGAAAGATTTAGTACACCACTGGCTTAGCGCTGGAGTGGTAACTGACATAGCATGAAAGATTTAGTGCACCACTGGCTTAGCACTGGATTGGTAACTGAAGTAACATAAGAGATTTAGTGCACCACTTGCTTAGCGCTGTAGTGGTAACTGACGTAGCATGAAAGATTTATTGCACCACTGGCTTAGCGCTGGAGTGGTAACTGACGTAGCATGAAAGATTTAGTACACCACTGGCTTAGCGCTGTAGTGGTAACTGACATAGCATGAAAGATTTAGTGCACCACTGGCTTAGCGCTGGAGTGGTAACTGAAGTAACATAAGAGATTTAGTGCACCACTTGCTTAGCGCTGTAGTGGTAACTGACGTAGCATGAAAGATTTATTGCACCACTGGCTTAGCGCTGGAGTGGTAACTGACGTAGCATGAAAGATTTAGTACACCACTGGCTTAGCGCTGGAGTGGTAACTGACATAGCATGAAAGATTTAGTGCACCACTGGCTTAGCACTGGATTGGTAACTGAAGTAACATAAGAGATTTAGTGCACCACTTGCTTAGCGCTGTAGTGGTAACTGACGTAGCATGAAAGATTTATTGCACCACTGGCTTAGCGCTGGAGTGGTAACTGACGTAGCATGAAAGATTTAGTACACCACTGGCTTAGCGCTGGAGTGGTAACTGACATAGCATGAAAGATTTAGTGCACCACTGGCTTAGCGCTGGATTGGTAACTGAAGTAACATAAGAGATTTAGTGCACCACTTGCTTAGCGCTGTAGTGGTAACTGACGTAGCATGAAAGATTTATTGCACCACTGGCTTAGCGCTGTAGTGGTAACTGACGTAGCATGAAAGATTTAGTACACCACTGGCTTAGCGCTGTAGTGGTAACTGACATAGCATGAAAGATTTAGTACACCACTGGCTTAGCGCTGGAGTGGTAACTGACATAGCATGAAAGATTTAGTGCACCACTGGCTTAGCACTGGATTGGTAACTGAAGTAACATAAGAGATTTAGTGCACCACTGGCTTAGCGCTGGAGTGGTAACTGACATAGCATGAAAGATTTAGTGCACCACTGTTTTAGCGCTGGAGTGGTAACTGACATAGCATGAAAGATTTAGTGCACCACTGGCTTAGCGCTGCAGTGGTAACTGACGTAACGTGAGAGATTTAGTGCACTCATTCTATCCAACATAAAGATGTTAGCAAGTCCTAAACTATCACCAGAGCATTAAAAAATAACTAAAATGAGCACAGAAATAGAAGCGCTAGTGATTGCGCTCTAGCAATTTTAATGCACAATAGTGCTTTTCTTTTTGTGCACCACTTGTAATCTTAATTTATTCTAAAGTATATTAACTCTCTTAGTTACAAGTGAAGGCAAATACCTCCACCCATAGTTTTACCATTTATTTTTATAAGTATTCACTTTTTTATGCCTGTGAGCCACCATTTTCAAAATAAAATGTAGCCTCTGTGCAACAAGCAGCTATTTTCTGTTGCACATGTTGCCACTGATACTATTATGTTTGGGACATTTTATTATTTATTTATAAGCCACTAGATTACGAGTTGTGCGTTATGGGTCAAATAGCAGCGCTGTGGCCCATAACGCATCATTTTCCCTAACGCAGCTATTACAAGTTTTGCAGGTATAGCTGTACCGCACACCTTTTAGCCTTTAACGCAACGTCAGTTCCGCTCTCCTAAAAATGATGTTTTTTCATAGGATTCCCATAGTGATAGTATTACAAGTTTTGCGTTCTGGATAAAAAGCGAGCGTTACAGCCTAAAACTACAAGATCTGTAACGCCATCGAAAGTCAGTAGTTATGAGTTTTACGCAACAAATCTATAACATAAAACTCATAAAAAAGTAGACTAACACCCATAAACTACCTATTAACCCCTAAACCAAGGCCCACCCACATTGCAAACACTATAATAAATTTATTAACCCCTAATCTGCCGCTCCCAACATCGCAGCCACTAATAAAATGTATTAACTACTATTCTGCCGCTCCCCGACATCGTCACCACTATACTTAAGTTATAAACCCCTTAACCTGCCGCCCTCCCACATCGCAAACACTATTTAAATATTATTAACCCCTAATATGCCATCCGCCAACATCGCCCCCACTATACTAAAGTTATTAAGCCCTACACCGCCGCCACTATAATAAACCTATTAACCCCTAAACTGCAAGCCCCTCAACAACAAAATATACTAAACTAAACTATTAACCCCTAAACCAAAAGCCCCCCACATCAAAATAAACTAAATTAAACTAGTAACCCCTAAACCTAACGCCCCCCTAACTTTATATTAAATTTACAATTTCCCTAGCTTAAATAAAATTAAAACTTACCTGTCAAATTAAAAAAACTAAGTTTAAACTAACAATTAAACTAATATAATTATTAAACTAAAATTAAACTAACTACCAATTATTAAAGGGACACTGAACCCAAATGTTTTCTTTCTTAAATCAGATAGAGCATGAAATTTTAAGCAACTTTCTCATTTACTCCTATTATCAAATTTTCTTCATTCTCTTGGTATCTTTAGTTAAAATGCAAGAATGTAAGTTTAGATGCCGGCCCATTATTGGTTAACAACCTGGGTTGTTCTTGCTGATTGGTGGATAAATTCATCCACCAATAAAAAAGTGCTGTCCAGAGTACTGAACCAAAAACAAAAGCCTAGATGTCTTCTTTTTAAAATAAAGATAGCAAGAGAATGAAGAAAAAATGATAATAGAAGCAATAAAGTTGCTTAAAATTGCATGCTCTATCTCAGTGTTTTTCAACCAGTGTGCCGTGGCACACTAGTGTGCCGTGAGAGATCCTCAGGTGAGCCGAAACGCGTCAGTGGATCACTGGGAACAACCCAAACTTTCCATCCTGAGCTGAACTTAAGAATTTGTTTTGCTGTTCAAGAAAATAAACTAAAGACTTTTTAACCGCATAACCGTGAAGGTGCCTTTTTTCTTGTTCTTTGAGAATTACCTGAGTAATCACTAAAGTGCACACACGGCAGCGATTTCCACCACGCCCCACTGCAGGTATTGTGACGGAAGCACGCCCAAGACGTCAACGAGCACACACACGAAGGGGTAACAGAGAAGCACAGAACGCCGAGTAAGGACGAGCCGGGCTACCGCGATAGTGGAGTCTCCTAAGCAGACCACAGGTGAACACCGGGTTTTGTGTAAAAGAGGGAGATGAGTTCCGGACAACGGGCGAATGTGAGTGTTTAACCCAGAAGTGAAGTTTGAAAAGTGTGTACTGAAATTTTGTGAAGGGTGCAATTTATTAAGGTCACATAGCAGTGGGGTTAAAATTGGACTTGGCTACATAAGGATATATGACAGGTGCTAAGCCTTTGGTGTATATTTAGATCCTCAGGTGTGCCACGGCAGACTGACAACAGTGTGACATATTTTTTAAACTTTGCTTGTTTTTACTCCCAGTGCAAGGGTAGTTTGTAGGAGGCATGGCATAACAGCACAATACATACAGTATGTGTGTGTTTGTGTGTATGTATATATATATATGCTGTATTAGGCTACAATGTGTGATTTTTTTTAAATTTTGGGATGGTGGTGTGCCACAGGATTTTTTAATGTAAAAAAGTGTGCCACTGCAAAAAAAAGGTTAAAAATCACTGCTGAATCACGAAAGAAAATATTTGGGTTCCGTGTCCCTTGAAAACTAAACTACACATTAAAACAATATTAACACTACTCTAAAAACTACAAAGTAACTAATTACAAAAATTAAAAAAATACTAAGTTACAAAAAATAATAAACACTAAATTACGGAAAATAACAAACGAAATTATCCAAAATAAAAAAGAATTACACCTAAACTAATAGCCCTATAAAAATGAAAAAGCCCATCCAAAATAAAAAAAAAACCTGTGCTGCAATAAACTACCAATGGCCCTTAAAAGGGCCTTTTGTGGGGCATTGCCCCAAATATATCAGCTCTTTTACCTGTAAAAAAAAAAAACCACAACGACCCCCCAAACATTAAAACCCACCATGCAACCAACCCCCAAAATAAAAAACCTGATTCTAAAAAAACATAAGCTACCCATTGCCCTGAAAAGGGCATTTGTATGGGCATTGTCCTTAAAAACATCATTTATGTAAGAACTTACCTGATAAATTAATTTATTTCATATTGGCAAGAATCCATGAGCTAGTGACATTTGGGATATACAATCCTACCAGGAGGGGTAAAGTTTCCCAAACCTCAAAATGACTATAAATACACCCCTCACCACACCCACAATTCAGTTTAATGAATAGCCAAGTAGTGCGGTGATAGAAAAAGGAGTAAAAAAGCATACAAAAAAGAGGAACTGGAAATATAATTGTGCTTTTTTACAAAAAAATCATAACCACCAGAAAAAGGGTGGGTCTCATGGACTCTTGCCAATATGAAATAAATTTATTTATCAGGTAAGTACATAAATTATGTTTTCTTTCATGTAATTGGCAAGAGTCCATGAGCTAGTGACGTATGGGATAGAAATACCCAAGATGTGGAAGTCCACAGAAGAGTCACTAGAAAGGGAGGGATAAAATAAAAGCAGCCATTATCCGCTGAAAACATTAAATCCACAAAAAAATAAGTTTTTCTCATAAATTGACGGAAAAAAACTTAAAACATAAGCAGAAGAATCAAACTGAAACAGCTGCCTGAATAACTTTTCTACCAAAGACTGCTTCAGAAGAAGCAAATACATCAAAATGGTAATATTTAGTAAATGTATACAAAGAAGTTGCTTTGCAAATCTAATCAACTGAAGCTTCATTCTTAAAAGCCCAAGAAGTGGAAACTGATCTAGTAGAATGAGCTGTGATCCTCTGAGGCGGGGACTGTTCCACCCTCCAAATAAGCTGTATGAATCAAAAGCTTCAACCAAGATGCCAAAGAAATGGCAGAAGCTTTCTGACCTTTCCTAGAACCAGAGAAGACAACAAATAGACTAGAAGTATTCCTGAAATCTTTAGTAGCTTCAACATAATATTTCAAAGAATGCAAAGATCTTTCAAGTGCATTCTTGGGATTAGGACACAAGGAAGGAACAACAATTTCCCTACTAATGTTGTTAGAATTTACAACCTTAGGAAGAAAATTAAACGAAGTCCGCAAAACTCTTCTAGCTGAAGAGATAGCCAAAAGAAACAACACTTTCCAAGAAAGTAGTTTAATATCCAAAGAATGCATAGGCTCAAAAGGAGGGGCCTGCAAAGTCTTCAAAACCAAATTCAGATTTCAAGGAGGAGAGATTGATGTAATAACAGGCTTGATATGAACCAAAGCCTGAACAAAACAGTGAATATCAGGGAGCTTAGCAATCTTTCTATGAAATAAAACAGAAAGAGACAATATTTTTCCCTTAAAAGTACTTGCAGACAAACTTTTATCCAAACCATCCTGAAGAAACTGTAAAATTCTAGGAATTCTAAAAGAATGCCAGGAGAATTTATGAGAACACCATGAAATATAGGTCTTCCAAACTCGATAATAAATCTTCCTTGAAACAGACTTACGAACCTGTAGCATAGTATTAATCACTGAGTCAGAGAAACCTCTATGACTAAGCACTAAGCGTTCAATTTCCATACCTTCAAATTTAACAATTTGAGATCCTGATGGAAAAACGTCCCTTGAGACAGAAGGTCTGGTCTTAGAGGAAGTGGCCAAGGCTGACAACTGGACATCCGAACAAGATCTGCATACCAAAACCTGTGAGGCCACGCTGGTGCTATCAGAAACACATACAATTGTTCCATAACGAACTTGGAGATCACTCTTGGAAGAAGAACTAGAGGCGGAAAGATATAAGCAGGTTGGTAAAACCAAGGAACTGCTAAAGCATCCACCATATCCGCCTGAGGATCCCTGGACCTGGACAGGTACCTGGGAAGTTTCTTGTTTAGATGAGAAGCCATCAGATCTATTTCTGGAAGAGCCCATATCTGTACAATCTGTACAATCTGACAAAAGACATCTGGATGGAGAGACCACTCCCCCGGATGTAAGGTCTGACGGCTGAGATAATCCGCTTCCGAATTGTCTACATCTGGGATATGCACCGCAGAAATAAAACAAGAGCTGGATTCTGTCCAAGAAAGTATCCGAGATACTTATTTCATAGCTAGGGGATTGCTAGTCACACACTGATGATTGAAAACAAATAAATAGTTCTCTCTTTAACAGAGGCCAAACCTGAAGAGCCCTGAAAATAGCACATAGTTATAAAATATTGATTGGTAACCTCGCCTCTTGAGGTTTCCAAACCCCTTGTGCTGTCAGAGATCCCCAGACAGCTCCCCAATCTGAAATACTTGCATCTGTTGTGATTACAGTCCAGGTAGGACAACAAAAGAGGCCCCCTGAAATAAACGATGATGGTCTAACCACCAAGTCAGAGAGAGTTTAATGTTGGGATTTAAGTATATTAATTGTGATATCCGAGTATGATCCCTGCACCATTGATCCAACATACAAAGCTGCAGAGGTCTCATATGAAAACGAGCAAAGGGGATTGCGTCCGATGCTGCAGTCATGAGACCGAAAACTTCCATGCACATAGCCACTGAAGGGAATGATAGAGACTGAAGGTTTTGACAAGCTGAAACCAATTTCATTCGTCTCTTGTCTGTTAAGGACAGAGTCATGGACACTGTATCTATCTGGAAACATAAAAAGGTTACCCTTGTCTGAGGAATCAAGAAACTCTTTGGTAAATTGATCCTCCAACCATGTTTTTGAAGAAACAACACTAGTTGATTTGTGTGAGATTCGGCTAAATGTAAAGAAAGCTAGTACCAAGATATCATCCAAATAAGGAAACACTGCAATACCCTGTTCTATGATTACAGATAAAAGGGCACAAGAACCTTTCAAAAAGATCCTTGGAGCTGTTGCTAGGCCAAATGGAAGAACAACAAATTGGTAATGCTTGTCTAGAAAAGAGAATCTCAGAAACCGATAGTGGTCTGGATGAATCGGAATGTGAAGATATGCATCCTGTAAGTCTATCATGGACATATAATGACCTTGCTGAACAAAAGGCAGAATAGTCCTTATAGTCACCATCTTGAAAGTTGGGACTCTTACAAAATGATTCAAAAACTTCAGATCCAGAACTGGACTGAATTAATTTTTTTTCTTTGGGACAATGAATAGATTTGAATAAAACCCCAGACCCTGTTCCTGAAACAGAACTGGTATGATTACCCCTGAAAGCTCTAGATCTGAAACACACTTCAGAAAAGCCTGAGCCTTCACCAGATTTGCTGGAGTGTGAGAGAGAAAAAAATCTTCTCACAGGAGGTCTTACTCTGAATCCTATTAAATACCCTTGAGACACAATACTCTGAATCCACCAATTTTGGACAGAATCTGCCCAAATATCTTGGAATAATTTCAATCTGCCCCCCACCAGCTGAACTGGATTGAGGGCCACACCTTCATGCAGACTTGGGGGCTGGCTTTGGTTTCTTAAAAGGCTTGGATTTATTCCAACTTGAAGAAGGTTTCCAATTGAAACCATAGTCTTTAGGGGAAGGATTGGTTTTCTGTACCTTATTCTGTCGAAAAGAACGAAAATGATTAGAAGCTTTAGATTTACCCTTAGATCTTTTATCCTGAGGCAAAAAAACTCCCTCCCCCCCAGTGATAGTCGAAATAATTGAATCCAACTGAGAACCAAATAAATTGTTACCTTGGAAAGAAAGAGATAGTAACCTAGACTTAGATACCATGTCAGCATTCCAATATTTGAGCCATAAAGCTCTTCTAGCTAAAATAGCTAAAAACATCAATTTTGATGATATCAAAAATGGCATCACAGATAAAATGATTAGCATGTTGAAGCAAACGAACAATGCTAGACAAATCAGGATCTGTTTCCTGTTGCGCTAGGCTATCCAACCAAAAGGTTGATGCAGCCGCCACATCAGCCATTGAAATGGCAGCCTAAGAAGATAGCCAGAATATAAATAAGCTTTCCTTAGATAAGATTCAAGTTTCAAATCTAAAGGATCTTTAAAAGAAGTACTGTCTTCAATAGGAATAGTAGTACGTTTGGCAAGAGTAGAAATAACCCCATCAACTTTGGGGATTTTTTCCCACAACTCTAATCTAGCCGCTGGCAAAGGGTAAAACCTTTTAAACTTAGAAGAAGGAATGAAAGAAGTACCAGGTTTAATCCATTCCTTAGCAATAACAACAGACATAGCATCAGGAACAGGAAAAACCTCAGGAGTAACCACAGGAGGTTTATAAACAGAATTTAAACGTTTACTAGTTTTTGATATCTAGAGGACTAGACTCCTCAATATCCAAAGTAACCAACACTTCTTTTAACAAGGAATGAATATACTCAATCTTGAAAATATAAGTATATTTGTCAGTGTCAATGTCTGAGGTAGGATCTTCTGAATCAGAGAGATCCTCATCAGTGGAGGATAGTTCAGTATGTTGTCAGTCATTACAAATTTCATAAATTTTATGAGAAGTTTTAAAAGACCTTTTACGTTTATTAGAAGGTGGAATAGCAGACAAAGCCTTCTGTATCGCATCAGCAATATAATTTTTCATATCAGCAGGGATATCATGTACATTAGATGTTGAAGGAACAACAGAAACTGTACTAGTACTGATGGAAACGTTTTCTGCATGCAAAAGCTTATCATGACAACTGTTACATACTATAGCTGGAGATATAATCTCAGCTAATTTACAACAGATACACTTAGCTTTGGTAGAACTGTGATCATGCAGCAGGGTTCCAACAGTTGCTTCTGAGACAGGATCAGATTGAGACATCTTGCAAAATGTAAAGGAAAAAACAACATTAAAGCAAAATTTACAATTTCCTTATATAGCAGTTTCAGGAATGGGAAAAAAGGCAACAGCATAGCCCTCTGAGCATATAGAAGGCAACAGGCATATAGGAAGTGGGGTGAAAAAATAAACTAAATTTTTTGGCGCCAAAAATGATGCGCAACGCAAAAGGAAGTTAAGAATTTTTTTTTTGGTGCCAACAACATCCGTAAACAACGCAACTCGCATCATCACAGACGCAACCTTGTGCAAGGAAACCTGGCGTCAACTTATACACCGGAAATGACGAACTTGCATCATCAAAGACGTACCTTCATGCCAAAAAATTCTTGCGCCAAGAATGACGCAATAAATAACAGCATTTTGCACCCTCTGGAGCCGAATTTTGCATGCAAAATTAAAAGAAAAAACAGTCAATTTGAAAAAAAGGACTATACCCCAGGTAAGACAAATAACTTCCTAAACATGCTTCCAAAACTGAAACTGACAGTCTGCAAAAGGAAATATACATAGACCTGACTCATGGCAAATATAAGTAAAATACATAATTTAAAACTTTATATTAATACATAAAGTGCCAAACCATAGCTGAGAGTGTCTTAAATAATGAAAACATACTTACCGAAAGACACCCATCCACATATAGCAGATAGCCAAACCAGTACTGAAAAAGTATCAGCAGAGGTAATGGTATATAAGAGTATATCGTCAATCTAAAAAGGGAGGTAGGAGGTGAATCCCTACGACCGATAACAGAGAACCTTTGAAAAGATTTCCCACGAGGAAAACCATAAAATCAATAGGCGATACTCCCATCACATCCCTTTGACAAACACTGTACTCTGAGAGGAATTGGGCTTCAGAATGCTTAGAAGGGCTTATAATAGAAGAAATCATAGAAATCAAGCACAAACTTACTTCACCACCTCCATAGGGAGGCAAAGCTTGTAAAAACTGAATTGTCGGTGTGGTGAGGGTTGTATTTATAAGCATTTTGAGGTTTGGGAAACTTTGCCTCTCCTGGTAGGATTGTATATCCCATACATCACTAGCTCATGGACTCTTGCCAATTACATGAAAGGGAATTTAGCTATTTTACTGCCCAGACCCTAAACTAAAAAAAAAAACCCACCCAAAAAAACCTTTAAAAAGCCTAACACTAACCCCCTGACGAACCACTTACAGTTTTGAAGTCCTGCTTGAACGATCTTCATCCCGGAGTTGAAGTCCTCATCGAAGCGACGAGAAGTCTTCATCCAGGCGGCCTCTTCAATCTTCATCCCAGCACTGAAGTCCTGATCCAAACGGAGCTTTTGTTTCCGCGATCGCCGGTGTTAGGCATTTTTTTAGCTGGCTCTCCCCATTGATGTTTTTTTTTTTTTTAAATTCTCTTTTATTAAAGGAAACGACATCAGTCAATTCTTATAATCGGTGTACATTGAGTTTGTATTACAGATGGTTATGCATGACGTTAGAATACAGTGTCATTGTAAAAACAGTAAGTCCGAAAGGTTGTAAGCCATGTCTCCAACGTTTACTTTTGGATGTGCACTCCGTTCCTTTGAAAGTTTTTCAATTATTTTAAACCTCTAATAACTATTTACATTTTAACACTGAGCCATTAACAGTTGGCTCTCTGGTGTCATTGTTCTCGATCACAGACCAGACGTGGAGAAGAGGGGATGAAGGGGAGAGAGAGTTAGGGGGAAAAAAGGGTTTTTTTCCTTTTCACTCCTTTTTCCTCCTTAAAATAAATAATGGTAATGATATACAACTGCTACCCACCCGGCTCAAAACAGCATGACTTCTAAGGGATCATTAGTCTGCTCCGTATCCACTGGATGGTGCCTTCCCTCCCTGATGTTTATTTGTAACATTGTTTCCAAGTGAGCAAATGGTTTCAGTACCTGACTCTGTATGGATGGATCTAAAGTGTCTATATATATTTTCCACTTCTGAAGAAAGGGGCGCAATCTACTTGCTGTGTCAAGTCTAACATCATACTGTTCCACAAAAAGCTGTTTAAGTATCAGGTGTTTCAACTGTGCTATTGTCGGTGCTTGTCTAGTAATCCATCTTTTGAGAATGCATTGTCTGGCCAGTATTGTGTATAATGAAAGGAATTTATGTATCTTCCTATGTACATCATCCCATTTAAGTAGGAAAATTTCTACCTCTGTCCCCATTGATGTTTATGGGGAAAGCGTTCACGAGCACATCAAAACAGCGCTTTTTTTTGGTTTGGTATGGAGCTCAAAATCTCCATATTGCCCGCACAAGCCGGGTTTTTTTAAACTTGTAATAGCAGCACTATAGGGGATTAAATAACGCCACTTTTGTTGCGTTCTTTACTTTCCCTATAGCGCTCAAAACTCGTAATCTAGGTGTTAGTTATTAGTTTATTTAATTAATATAGATTTTTTTGGCGCCAAGAATGACGTACAACGCAAAAGGAAGTTAAGAAAAACATTTTGGTGCCAACATCCGGAAACGACGCAACTCGCATCATCACAGACGCAACCTTGTGCAAGAAACCTGGCGTCAACTAATACGCCAGAAATTACGAACTTGCGTCATCAAAGACGTACCTTCGCGCCAAAAAATTCTCGCGCCAAGAATTATGCAATAAATAACAGCATTTTGCACCCTTTTGAGATGAATTTTGCACGCAAAATTAAAAGAAAAAACAGTCAATTTGAAAAAAGGACTATACCCTAGGTAAGACAAATAACTTCCTAAACATGCTTCCCAAACTGAAACTGACAGTCTGCAAAAGGAAATATACATAGACCTGAATCATGGCAAATATAAGTAAAATACATATATTTAAAACTTTATATTAATACATAAAGTGCCAAACCATAGCTGAGAGTGTCTTAAATAATGAAAACATACTTACGGAAAGACACCCATCCACATATAGCAGATAGTCAAACCAGTACTGAAAAAGTATCATCAGATGTAATGGTATATAAGAGTATATTGTCGATCTGAAAAGGGAGGTAGGAGGTGAATCCCTACCACCTCATAGGGAGGCAAAGTTTGTAAAAACTGAATTGTGGGTGTGGTGAGGGGTATATTTATAGGCATTTTGAGGTTTGGGAAACTCTGCCCCTCCTGTTAGGATTGTATATCCCATACGGCACTAGCTCATGGACTCTTGCCAATTACATGAAAGGGCATTTAGCTATTTTACTGCCCAGACCCTAAACTAAAAAAAAAAAACACCCAAAAAACCCTTAAAAAAGCCTAACACTAACCCCTTGACGATCCACTTACAGTTTTGAAGTCCCACTTGAACGATCTTTCCCCCCGGAGTTGAAGTACTCATCCAGGCGACGAGAAGTCTTCATCCAGACGGCCTCTTCAATCTTCATCCCGGCGTTGAAGTCCTGATCCAAACGGAGCTTTTGTTTCCGCGATCACAGGTGTTAGACTTTTTTTTAGCTGGCTCTCCCCATTTATGTCTATGCGGAAAGCATGCACGAGCACGTCAAAACAGCACTTGTTTTTGGTTTGGTATGGAGCTCAAAATCTCCATATCGCCCGCACAAGCCGGGTTTTTTTAAACTTGTAATGGCACTGCTATAGGGGGTTAAATAACGCCACTTTTGTCGTGTTCTTTACTTTCCCTATAGCACTCAAAACTAGGTAATCTAGGTGTTAGTTATTAGTTTATTTAATTAATATATGTACAGGCAAAAAATATTTTTGGATACATCATTCATTAGTAAAAAAAAATGTTCTTTTGTTTTATCGTCATTTGTTCATGGAGTTGTTTGAAGGAGCAGGTGAACAGCAGCTTAAACTTTTTTTTTTGTTGTGTTTTTTTATGTGGTCAGGATTGTCAAGAACAAAAGCTTACTAACAGCTAGATTACAAGTTTTGAGCGCTATGGGGATTTTAACAACCGCCACAAAAGCGGCTTTATTTCCCTATAGCGCTGGTTTTGAAAAAGCAGGCTTGTGCGGGTTAAAAGGTTGCGTTGAGCTCCATACCGCACCGAAAACAATCGCTGCTTTGACGTGCTCGTTCACGATTTCTCCATAGACATCAATGGGGAGAGCCGGGAAAAAAAAGCCTAACACCTGTGATCGTGGAAACAAAAGCTCCGTAAAGCAGCCCCATTAATATCTATGTGGAAAAATAAAATAATGTTTAAACCTAACACCCTAACATAAACCCTGAGTCTAAACACCACTAATCTGCTGCCCCCAACATCGCCACCACCTACATAAAGTTATTAACCCCTAATCTGCCGCACCCAACATCACTGCCACCTACATAATGTTATTAACCCCTAATCTGCCCCCCCAAAATTGACGCCACCTACATAAAACTATTAACCCCTAATCTGCCGCTCCCGATGTCACCACCACTATACTAAAGGTATTAACCCCTAAACCTCTGGCCTCCCACATCACTACCACTAAATAAATCCATTAACCCCTAAACCTAACCCTAACGTAACCCTAACCCTAACGTAACCCTAAGCCTAACCCTAACACACACTAACTTTAACATAATAAAAATATAGCTAAATAAAATTTACAATTATTAACTAAATAAACCTATTAACCCCTAAACCACAAGCCCCCCCCCACATCGCAACAAGTTAAATTAAACTATATTAACCCCTAAACCTAAACCTAACCCTAACCCCCCCTAACTTTAACATAATTAAAATAAAGCTAAACTAAAGTTACAATTATTAACTAAATAATACCTATTTAAAACTAAATACTTACATGTGAAATAAAACCTAAGCTAGCTACAATATAACTAATAGTTATATTGTATCCAGCTAAGGTTTTATTTTTATTTCACAAATAAGTTTGTATTTATTTTAACTAGGTAGACTAGATAGTAAATAGTTATTAACTATTTACTAACTACCTAGTTAAAATAAATACAAACTTACCTGTGAAATAAAACCCTGCCTTACACTAAAACCTAAAATTACAAAAAATAAACACTAAAATTACTAAAAATAACTAATTTACAAAAAAACAAACACTAAATTACAAAAAAAAACAAACACTAAATTACAAAAAATAAGAAACAAATTATCAAAAATAAAAAAGAATTACACCTAATCTAATAGCCCTATCAAAATAAAAAAGGCCCTCCCCCAAAATAAAAAACCCTAGCCTACAATAAACTACCAATGGCCCTTAAAAGGGCCTTTTGTGGGGCATTGCCCCAAAGAAATCAGCTCTTTTACCTGTAAAACAAATACAAACACCCCCCCAACAGTAAAACCCACCACCCCCACAAAAACCCTTAAATAAACCTAACACTAACCCCCGACGATCCACTTACAGTTATTGAAGTCCTGCTTGAAGGATCCATCCAGCCGGCAAGAAGTCTTCATCCAGGCAGCCTCTTCGATCTTCATCCAGCCGGCAAAGTCTTCATCCAGACGGCATCTTCTATCTTCATCCATCCGGCTCGGAGCGGGTCCATCCTGAAGACATCCGGCGCGGAGCATCCTCTTCATACGGTCGCCTCCGTAAACTGGAACTTCAATGCAAGTGACATCATTCAAGATGGCGTCCCTTGCATTCATATTGGCTGAAAGATTGCAATCAGCCAATAGGATTAGAGCTGCTAAAATCCTATTGGCTGTTCCAATCAGCCAATAGGATTTGAGCAGCTCTCATCCTATTGGCTGCTCCAATCAGCCAATAGGATTGAGCTCTCATCCTATTGGCTGATTGGAACAGCCAATAGAATGAGAGCTTCTTAAATCCTATTGGCTGATCCAATCAGCCAATAGGATTTGAGCAGCTCTAATCCTATTGGCTGATTGAAATCTTTCAGCCAATAGGAATGCATTGGACGCCATCTTGGATCCTCTTCATACAGTTGCCATCTTAAACTGGAACTTCAATGCAAGTGACGTCATCCAAGATGGCATCCCTTGCATTCCTATTGACTGAAAGATTTCAATCAGCCAATAGGATTAGAGCTGCTAAAATCCTATTGGCTGTTCCAATCAGCCAATAGGATTGAGCTCTCATCCTATTGGCTGATTGGAACAGTCAAAAGAATGAGAGCTGCTCAAATGCTATTGACTGATCCAATCAGCCAATAGGCTTTGAGCAGCTCTAATCCTATTGTCTGATTGAAATCTTTCAGCCAATAGGAATGCAAGAGACGTCACTAACATTGCAGTTCCAGTTTACGGCGGCGACCGTATGAAGAGGATGCCCCATGCTGGATGTCTTCAGGATGGACCCGCTCCATGCCGGATGGATGACGATAGAAGATGCCGTCTGGATGAACACTTCGCCGGCTGGATGAAGATTGAAGAGGCTGCCTGGATGAAGACTTCTTGCCGGCTGGATGGATCCTTCAAGCGAGACTTCAATAACTGTAAGTGGATCGTCGGGGGTTAGTGTTAGGTTTATTTAAGGATTTTTTTGGGTGGGTTTTATTTTTAGTTTAGGGTCTGTGCATGTAAAAGAGCTAAATGCCCTTTTAAGGGCAATGCCCATACAAATGCCCTTTTTCAGGGCAATGGGGAGCTTAGGTTTTTTTAGATAGTTATTTTATTTGGGGAGGTTGTGGGGTTGGTAGATTTTACTGTTGGGGGGGTGTTTGTATTTTTTTACAGGTAAAAGAGCTGATTTCTTTGGGGCAATGCCCCACAAAAGGCCCTTTTAAGGGCCATTGATAGTTTATTGTAGGCTAGGGGTTTTTTATTTTAGGGGGGCTTTTTATTTTGATAGGGCTATTAGATTAGGTGTAGTTCTTTTTTATTTTTGATAATTTGTTTCTTACTTTTTGTAATTTAGTGTTTTTTTTTGTAAATTTGTTATTTTTAGTAATTTTAGTGTTTTTTGTAATTTTAGGTCTTAGTGTTTGTTTTTTGTAATTTAGTTATTTTATTTTTTTGTTTTAGATACTTTTTAGGATTTTTTTAATGTGTATTTAAGTTTAATTTAATTGGTAGTTAGTTTAATTGTAGTTTAATAATGATCTCAGTTTAATTGTTAGTTTAAAATGTATTTATTTAATTTGACAGGTAAGTTTTAATTTAATTTAAAATAGGGAAATTGTAATTTTAATATAAAGTTAGGGGGTCGTTAGGTTAAGGGGTTAATAGTTTATTTTAGTATATTTCGTTGTGGGGGCTTGCGGTTTAGGGTTTAATAGGTTTATTATTGCGGCGGTGTGGGCGGACGGTAGACTATAGGTTAATAATATTTAAATAGTGTTTGCGATGCGGGAGGGTGGCAGTTTAGGGGTTAATAGGTTTTTTATAGCGGCGACGATGTCGGGGTTAATACATTTTAATAGTGGCGGCTATGTCCGGAGCGGCAGATTAGGGTTCAATAAATTTATTATAGTGTTTGCGATGTGGGAGGGCCTCGGTTTAGTGGTCAATAGGTAGTTTATGGGTGTTAGTGTACTTTTTAGCACTTTAGTTATGAGTTTTATGGTACAGCTTTGTAGTGTAAAACTCATAACTGCTGACTTTAGATGGTGGTACGGATCTTGTCAGTATAGGGTGTACCGCTCACCTTTTCACCTCCCAGGCAAACTTGTAATACCGGCGCTATGGGAGTCCCATTGAAAAAGGATTTTTTTAAAGTGCGGTACTGACGTTGCGTGACGGCCAAAAAGGTGTGCGGTAAACCTATACCTACAAGACTCGTAATAGCAGCGTTAGGGTAAAAGCAGTGTTATGGGCCATACCGCTGCTTTTTCAATCATAACGCCAAACTCGTAATCTAGCTGATAATTATTTACTAACATGTGAATCAATCAACCGACAAGGCTTTTAATTTTGTAAATTTTAAAGCTTTCCAACTTACATAAGTCTTTCCCAACTCAAATACATTTTTTGTTGAATCTATTCATCCATTCTTTTTTTCAGTATTCCCTTAATGACCAGCAGCTTACTCTGTATGTTGCTTTTCTTTCTAGCGGGGGAGACCGCACACAATTTTAACAAGCCTGCAGGAGGGAGGGAGGGTCTAAAAGCGCAGTCTTGACGCTCACGACAAGACCCATTCTATTAGAACCAGACATACCCTTAACGACCAGCGACATACAGGGAACGTTGCATCATTAAGCTGTTAAAGGACGGTTCTTTATCATTTATGGGTGAATGCAATAAATAAATATGGAAAATGTGTTTGTTTTTTCTCAATCATCTGAATCCAAGTGCACATGCCTATTATTTATTATATTTGTACCCCTACTCCTTTTAAAATATTTGTAGATAGCCCATACCTAAAGCATAATTACAATAGGCTCATACCAGTGCTACAACTCTCTTATTACAGTGTTTCTGGCAAACAATCAAAATTAAGCAGAACAAAAATGTAGTAGAAATGGAGACAGTGCCGTGACAGCTATTAAAGGGACATGAAATAAAAAGCAATTCTGTTACAATTACTTCTTTGTTCAAAATTGCTTTATTCACTTTGTATCCTTTGTTGTAGTAGCATCAATGTTCCATTGGGAACTGGCCGAACCAATGACAGAAGACATTGTTGCTTCTTAACCTACCTAGGTATGCATTTCATCAAAGGATGCCAAGAGAATGAAGCAAAGTATATAACAGACGTAAATTGGAAAGTTGTGTAAAATTGCATGCACTGCTACTAACTGAATTATGATTGAAAGAGTTATTACAGGCAATCAAGCTATGTACAACAGTCCTGGCATGACTAATTATGTTTGCAGCTAGCAAGAACAGCCGTACATACTATAGTCCTATCTGAAATCTAAAAAATGAATTGATTGTCCCCAGTGACTTCACCCACAATAATGATACACACCACAATAAACCTAACTGCAGCTGGTCTAACCCCCAAACTGTAATTACCTAAAGTATATCCTGGTTTTAATCTCCATTAACCCTGGCTGAAATCTCCCCCTCATTGTAATGCCCCCCTTAGACTCAAGTGACTACCATTCCCCAAACCACCACCTTCCTGCAGATTACCTCTCATCCCAAACACCTCCACATGTGATTTTCTCCCAACTAAAATCTATCCCTCATTGCAAATAAATCCCCTCTCAGCTCCATCCACCAAATAATCTTACTAAAAAAAATAAACAGATGCTTAATATGTCACCCCCACAAAATAACATTATCATAAGTGTGTAGCTATTGAAGCTGTAGGTAGCTAATCATTTCTAATCCTCAGCCCGTACTAAATTACCAGATTTCAGACAGCCTGATACATATAATGTATATACGTGTGAGGTTTATCTGTATTTTATTATACACATATTAGCACTCAGTGGGATTGCTAATGTAGCTTCATAACACTATAAGAGATCAGAAGGCATAACAAAATCAGCTACATCTGTAAATACAGTACATGAAATGTGACTATGTGCAGGCCAAGGATAGCAACCTTCAGATCCACTTATCCTTGTCAAGTGCAAAACAATCTGATAACAAGCACAGGCAGACTCCGAACTCTCCACATTCCTCCCAGCTGACTGCAGAACACATGGCTTACACGCCTGGTGGCTCATTATGTGTTACAGTATTGCTAGGATTCTAGAATGTCAAAGCATTATGTTATTCTTTGTGAAACGTGTTCCTTTAGCGTTTTTTTATTATTCTTAGCACCAAAAGTTTTTCTGGGACAATTTTCAGATCTGTATAACATCTTATATGTCATTAAAAAGTGTGTGGAATGAAGGAGCTAATGGCAAGTGTAAATGTTCAACCTGCATTATAATCTGTGCAGTACATCTTAGAATAGGAGGATGAATAGGTGATGCACAGGTGGAGCACACAGCATCAATTTACTTATTTGTATCAGACTTGTTTAGGGGAACATCCCATTATCTAACATTCTATTTTATTTTAGTCAGGTTCATAGAATATTCCTGGCGAAGCTATAACTGCACAGGGTCAGTCAATGTATTTGAAAAAGGTAATTTACCAACTCCTGGGAGGTTAGTATTGCACAAGCCACATACAGAATAGCCCTAGGGGGTTTGTGCACTCATACTAGATTTGAGCTAGGCTAAATATATTGTAATAGAATACAGAGTTATTATTGTTATTCCTTATTTATAAAGTGCCAACAGATTCCGCAGCGGTGCCCATGGGTACAAGGAAAAAAGTACAACAGAGAAACAATACAATAAAATTTTACAGACAAATACAGGGGGAATTGAGGACCCTATTCCCGTGGGAACTTACAATCTAGAGTTATGGAAAGATATACATTTTGACCCTTTTAAGAAGGATTTTATATGTTGTAGTATAATAGGTGGAAGCAAAAAAAATACCAGAATCCTTATAATCCCCAATAGATTTATTAGTGTGTATATTCAGAATGGCGATCTAGAACGCTAAGAACATGGCTTTGGATTAAGATAGTCTTGATAAAGGCTAAATGAAATAGCCAAAATATTGACTTTATTATGATGAATTTTGTTTGAAGAAAGAAAACATTTGTGAATTATGATAAAGGATAAATGAAATTATTATACAAAGACCTGTGAGTGCCCTCATATGTGTCAAATTGTCTAAATATTCTGGAGGAGACATCCGGGTTTTACATTTAAATCATGAGAGTGAGTGCATGGAGATTGTGGAATATATATATATATATATATATATATATATATATATATATATATATATATATATATATATATATATATATATATATTGAAACCTAAGTTTTCCACTTTCCTTTCTGCAGAGTACAATTAGAGACAGCTATAAAACAAGTAATAAAATATAGTGTGCAAACAAGTCTGTGTGGAAACCTGGTAGTTCATTTAACAATCCGATATTTTAAATAATCTTCCTTGCATACTTTTTTGTTGTCTGTTTTCCTCAGCAGAAGAGAGAGAAAAAAAAATAGGTTTTAACATGGTGGTGCCCATTACTTTATAAAAATAAAGTACCTTATATCTTCAGTATTTATCTAGCTAAAATAATAAAAAAAAAAATTGACATACTATGCTCAGGCTAATATTTGATTTAAATACATCATTATGTCTAGTGTTTTAGTATTTAATGTACAAATATCTTTATATGAATCAATGGCTAGATTTCAATTAGACTCACACAGACAAAAAATATTTTGTTTCATCCAAGATTAGTTCATGGGGGTTTTAGTTTGTTCAGATTAATGTTGACGACATTATTAGTTTGTTAACATAAATTAGCCTGCCCTTTATTCCTATGGGAAAAGTATTTAAGGCACCAGATGAGCAGCTGGACAGGATTGTCAAGAACAAATGTGAAGCTTAAAGGACCGATAAATACAGTAGATTTGCATAATCAACAAATGCATGATAAAAAGACAGTGTAATAATAGCACTAAGGGGTAGATTTAACAAGCAGCGGATGCTGCTATCTACCCCCGTAGTTGTCGGCTCGCTGGAAACTTAAGTTAAGAAGCATCGGTCGTAAGACCGCTGCTCCTTAACTTCTCTGCCACCTTTTAGGTGGCGGACTGCAATCATCCCGATCCAATCCGATTGGGATGATTGACACCCCCTGCGAGCTGCCGAGTGGATGCAAATGTTCAAAGGGCAGCACTGCACAAGCATTTCACAAGAAATACTTGTGCAATGTTAAATGCCGACAGCGTATGCTGTCGGCATTTAGCGATGTAGGGCAGACATATGATAAATTGACCCCTTAGGAGCTGATTTATCATTGGTCTGTCCGACATGATCCACTCAGCGGATCGTGTCCAACAGACATCGGTGAATGGCGACAGCATACACTGTCTGCATTTATCATTGCACAAGCAGTTCTGGTGAACTACTTGTGCAATGCCGCCCCCTGCAGATTGACAGGGGGTGTCAATCAGCCCGATCGTATAGGATCGGGCGGGTTGATGCCCGCAGCCACCGAGCAGGAGGACTTTAGACTGCTGCTTCATAACTGCTGTTTCCAGAGAGTCTGAAGGCTCACGTGGAAACAGGGGCATCAATCTCCATTCGGAGCTTGATAATTCGGCCCCTTAGTGTGAACTTCAAATGAGTAGTAATTTTTTATGTTATGTTTATGTTAAGTTATGTCTATTTCCACTCCTCCTGTATCATGTGACAGCCATCAGCCAATCATAAATGCATAAAACTATGTTCTGTGAATTCTTGCACATGCTCAGTAGGAGCTGGTGACTCAAAAAAATGTAAAAATAAAAAGAATGTGCACATTTTGTTAATGGAAGTAAAATTGCTGCTCTATCTGAATCAAGTTTAATTTTGACTTGCGTGTCCCTTTAAATACTTACTTGTCTAACGCAGGAATCAATCAACTGACAAGATTTGGGCTTCATGTTCCTTTAACAGGCTTATTTTTAATGAAAATATTATTTATTAATATTAAAGATGATCTCATACGTAGATGGTTATAATGTTGGATAATCGGCGCTATACCCAGCGCTACGGAATTTGGCGGCGCTATACAAATAAATGATAATAATAATAACCCTGACTATTTAATTTAATTTTGAATGCTATGCTTTAATAATACTTTAATTGCTTCTCTACATTGCTACTCTGATAACCACTTGCTAATCCAGCTGCTTCTATCCAATTTATGTGTCAAGTCAACAGTATTTTGCTTCATCAACAGACGTTCAGTGCTTTGTGCCCTGTACGCATCAGCCAGTACATTAGGGAGTGTTTTCAGGAGAAGTAAGGAATGGGTGATTCATATTTGATAACAACATATATCAAAATATGAGTGAATCATTTATCCTGGTCTCCTTTCTGCCAGCCTTAAACAAAATCACATATTCAAAACATCTGCAACAAATGCTAATATAATAGTCATGCCAATTTAAACCGGAATTAGTTGGTAGTTCACATTAATCAGAAATTGCACTCATATTACAAGTGATGAGTTCAGTGTTGCACTTGAGTGTAATACAATATACTGCTGTAAAATGTAGTGTTTTTTAAGACTTGAAGTAAACCATTATTAATAACAGTATGGCACAGGACTACATGAAGATGTGCCTTACTTACGCACTACTGGCTTTGAGTACCCTTGGCTTAGCCCACCGTCAGCTTAGTGCTCAAGTAATGTCAACACAAATTTTACTACACACCCCCATAGAAGTCTATTATGTGAGGTAGCGCACTCGCACTGTTCAACTTGCAGATATTAGCGCTTGAGCACTAAAACATAAGGTTGGACTAAGATGTGTGCATTCTCAGGAGTCATTACAGCTGCTGAGCAGGAAACTGTATGATTTTGTCGGGTATATGTGACTTCTGATCTCTAATTCCTTACTGGTCATGAGTCAGCAATACATAAATTTAAGAGACAGTATACACCAATTTTCATATAACTGCCTGTAATAGACATTACTATAAAGAATAAAATGCACAGATACTGATATAAAAATCCAGTATAAAACAGTTTAAAAACTTACTTAGAAGCTCCTTGTTTAGATCTGTTAAAAATTTAGCTGGAACACCCATTGCAAGTGTGAAAAAGCAGACACTCCCCCTCCCCCTTCCTCTGCATATGAAAAGACTCTTTACACAAACAGGAGAAAGCTGGAGTAGGTATACCACGGTATTCTCCTAAAACTTTGGGGCTTGGTTAGGATTCTGAAAATCAGTGCAATGTTTTTTAAAAATAAGCAAAACTATACTTTTAAAAAAAAAAAAAAAAACTTGTATGGGCTATATAAATGGATCATCTACAAATACTTTATGCAAAAAAAATCTAGTGTATAATGTTCCTTTAAATACTCTTATGGATTCAGAGAATGTATGTTTTGCCTTAGAATGGCCCTTTAACTAATAAAACAAATCAAGAAGTGAAAATAATGTCAGTTTTATAATTTTGTAATATAAACATAATTTTATCATTTTTCTTAGTATCTAAATGTTTGTTTAGAATTATAAATAAACATTCTAATTACCATAATTTATTTGCGTACAAATTTTATAGTATAAAACACAAAATATATGCTTACTTGATAAATTTATTTATTTCCACGGCTTGAGTAATTACTGTTGGGAATATCACTCCTGGCCAGCATGAGGAGGCAAAGAGCACCCTCAGTTAAACTGCTTAGTATCACTCCCTTACCCACAACCCCCAGTCATTTGACCGAAGGGAAATGGAGAAAAAGGAGTAACACAAGATGTAGAGGTGCCTGAGCTTATAGTCAAAAGAACAACTGTCTTAAAATAAAAGGTGGGGCCGCGAACTCACCATATCCGGAAAGAAATACATTTATCAGGTAAGCATACATTTTGTTTTTCTTTCCTAAGATATGGTGAGTCCACGGCTTGAGTAATTACTGTTGGGAACCAATACCCAAGCTAGAGAACACGGATAAATAGGGAAGGAAAAGACAGGCAGTCCTAAACAGAAGGCACCACCACGTGAAGAACCTTTCTCCCAAAAGAAGCCTCAGTCGAGGCAAAAGTATCAAATTTGGAAATTTTGGGAAAAGTATGTAGAGAAGACCAATTTGCAGCCTTGCAAATTTGTTCCACAGAAGCTTCATTTTTGAAAGCCTAAGAAGAGGAAACAGCTCTTGTGGAATAAGCTGTTATTTTTTCAGGAGGCTGCTGTCCAGCAGTCTCATAAGCCAAACAAATTATACTTAGCAACCAAAAAGAAAGAGTAGTAGCAGTAGCTTTCTGACCTTTATGTTGCCCAGAGAAACAGACAAAGAGGGTAGAGGACTGACAAAAATCCTTAGTCGCCTGTAGGTAGAATTTAAGAGCACGTACAACATCCAAATTGTGTAACAAACTCTCTTTGGAAGAAAAATTATTAGGACACAGAGAGGGAACAACAATCTCCTGCTTGATATTTCTATTAGAAACATCCTTAGGAAGAAAACCTAACTTAGTACGAAGAACCGCCTTATCGGCATGAAAAATAAGATAAGGGGAATCACACTGCACTGAGAGTTCCGAGACTCTTCAAGCAGAATAGATAACAATGAGAAACAAAACCTTCCAAGATAACAACTTAATTTCTATGGAATGCAACGGCTCAAACGGAGCCAGCTGTAAAACTTTAAGAACAAGGTTAAGGAAGAGCAACAGACTTAAAGGGACAGTCAAGTCCAAAAAAAACTTTCATGATATAAAGGGAATGTAATTTTAAGCAACTTTCCAATTTATTTTTATCACCAATTTTGCTTTGTTCTTTTGGTATTCTTAGTTGAAAGCTAATTCTACGAGGTTCATATGCTAATTTCTAAACCCTTGAAGACTGCCTCTAATCTGAATGCATTTTGACCACTAGAGGCCATTAGTTCATGTGTTTCATATAGATAAAATTGAGCTCATGCACGTGAAGTTACCCTGGAGTGAGCACTGATTGGCTAAAAAGCAAGTCTGTCAAAAGAACTGAAATAAGGGGGCAGTTTGCAGAGGCTTAAATACAAGGTAATCACAGAGGTAAAAATTGTATTTATATAACTGTGTTGGTTATGCAAAACTGGGGAATGGGTAATAAAGAGATTATCTTTCTTTTTAAACAACACAAATTCTGGTGTTGACTGTCCCTTTAAAGACAGGCCTGATTTTGACCAAGGCCTGACAAAAAGATTGCATATCTGGCACATCCGCCAAACGTTTATGTAGTAAAACTGATAAAGCAGAATTCTTACCCTTCAGGGTACTGACTGACAATCCCTTCTCCAGGCCTTCCTGAAGAAAAGATAAAATTCTAGGAATTCTAATTCCACTCCAAGAGTAGCCCTTGGATTCACACCAATAAACATATTTACTCCATATAGTATGGTAAATATTTCTAGTAACAGGCTTGCGAGCCTGAATTATGGTCTCAATGACCGACTTAGAAAAACCACGCTTAGACAGAATTAAACGTTCAATCTCCAAGCAGTCAGCTTCAGAGAAACGAGATTTGTATGAAGGAAGGGACCCTGAATCAGGAGGTAGTCTCCAAGGTGGGAGAGATGACATTTCCACTAGGTCGGCAAACTAGATCCTTCGAGGTCACGCAGGGGCTATTAGAATCACCAATGCCCTCTCCTGTTTGATACAAGCAATGACTTGTTGAAGGAGAGAAAATGGAGGAAACAGGTATGTCAACCTGAAAACCCAAGGAACCGCCAGAGCATCTATCAGAACAGACTGCAGATCTCTTGACCTTTAACCATACCTTGGAAGCTTGGCATTCTTAATCAGATTTAACTCTGGCTCCCCCCATTTGAGGACTAAGCTGGAAAACACCTCTATATGGAGTTCCATCTCCCCGGGATGAAAAGTCTGTCTGCTCAGAAAATCTGCTTTCAGTTGTCTACTCCTGGAATGTGGATGGCAGATAGACAGCAATTGTGGGTCTCTGCCCACTGAAGAATCCGATTAACCTCCTTCATGGCTAAGGAACTCTGAGTTCCTCCCTGGTGATGGATGTAAGCCACAGAGGTTATATTGTCTGACTGGAACCTGATAAACTGAGCTGAACACAACTGAGGCCAAGCAAATAGAGCATTGTAAATCACCCTCAACTCCAAGATGTTGATGGGAAGAGCAGACTCCTCCCGAGTCCAAAGGCCCTGAGCTTTAGCGAGTTACAGACTGCTCCCCAGCCAAGCAGGCTGGCGTCCTTGGTCAGGATCACCCAGGAAGGTCTCCGAAAGCATGTGCCCTGAGACAAATGTTCCTGAGAAATCCACCACGGGAGAAAGTCCCTTGACGACTGATCTAACTCTATTCTCTGAGATAGATCAGCATGGCCGCCATTCCATTCTCTGAGCATGCACAACTGGAGAGCTCTCAAATGGAATCAAGCAAAAGGAATGATGTCCATGGAATCCACCTTCAGACCGATTACCTCCATACATTTAGCCACTGAAGGATGAGCAGTACCCTGAAGAGAGAGGCAAGATGAAATGATTTTGTTTTTCCTGACCTCTGTCAGAAACGTCTTCACCAATAGAGAATCTATTATGGTCCCTAAGAACACTACTCTTGTAGTGGTGGAAAGGGGACTTTTTTCAGATTCACATTCCTCCAGGGGAAACAAAGAAAAGACAACAATATCTCTGTCAGATTTTTATTGTTGAAAATATGGTGCCTGAACCAATATGTCATCCAGGTAGGGTGCCACAGCAATTCCACGAGAACGGATCACTGCCAAAAGAGCCCCCAGAATTTTTGAAAAAATGCTGGGAGCCAAGGCTAGACCAAATGGAAGGGCCACGAACCGGAGATGTTTGTCCAGAAAGACAAATCTCAGGAATCTGTGATGGTCCCTGTGAATAGGAACTTGAAGATATGCATCCTTTAGGTCTTTGGGTGTCATGAACTGACCCTCTTGTACTAAAGAATAAATGGAGCGTATTGTCTCCATCTTTAAGGATAGAATTTTGAGAAACGTGTTTAGACACTTCAAGTCTAGAATGGGACGGAAATTTCCCTCTTCTTGGAGAACCACAAATAGGTTGGAGTAGAATCAGAGACCCTGTCCCTGCACTGGAACTCGAACTATCACTCCCAGGGAGGAAAGATGTTGTATACATTTCAAGAACACCTCTCTCTTTATCTGGTCTGCAGATAATCTTGAGAGATGGAATCTGCCTCTGGGAGAAAAAGTTTTGAATTCCAATTTGTAACCCTGGGATACTATGTCCACAGTCCAGTGATCTGGGACATCTCGTATCCAGGCTTGAGAGAACTGAGAAAGCCTGCCCCCACCTGATCTGATCCCGGATAGGGGGCAAACCCTTCATGCTGATTTGGAATCAGCTGCAGGTTTCTTTGTGTCAAGGTTTTTTCCCTGTTGTTTGCCATGTTCTGCTGGCAGCCATTTTACTCACCTCTCTTCCTGACTATGGTGCATTGTGAGGGATGCCTCTGTTCAGTATGCTTTGCCTTTGCGTTGTCTCAGACCTGTTTGTGAGAGTTCCTGTGTATTACCTGGCTGCCTGACGTCCTTCCTGGTTCCTGATCCCTGGCTTGTTCCTGACTCTGCTGTTTTCCTTGTTCCTGATTCCGGCTCGTCTGACTATTTGCTTTGGCTCCTGACTCGGCTCGTCTGACTACCAGCTCTGGTTTTGACTCCGTTGTTATTGTTGTTATTTGACTTGTGGACTTTTTTATTATTTTTTGCTATGAATAAAGGTGTGATTATTTTTGCACTTCTCGTCCCAGTCTGATTCCTGGCACCCTGACATTACGCAAAGGCCATGAATCCTGATGGTGCTAATAATCCAACTTTACCTGCCATCATTTCCAGGATGGATGAACAGGATCACCGCTTGGATCAATTTGCACTAGCCCTGCAAACCCTGCTGACTCTGCGCATTTGGACCAAAGTGTCTCGCAAGTTATGGCTGCTCCTGTTTCCGCTGCTGCACCTATGCCTACCAGGAGCATGTCTGGTTCTGCACCTCTACCTCAGCAATATGGAGGCGATCCTATTCAGTGCAGAGGGTTTTTGAACCAGGTGGGCATTTAATTTGAGAAGTTAAATCAGGCGTTTCCCTCTGACAGAGCTAAGGTGCTAAGGTGGGATTTCTCATCTTGTTACTCTCTGACACAGCTCTTGCCTAGGCTAATCCCGCGGCGGAGAGGGCCTTTAGGAGGAGGGAGGGGCTCTGCCTCTATTGTGGGTTACAGGGCCACCTTTTGAAGTCTTGTCCTACACGGCCAGGAAACGCTCACACCTAAGGTCCTGTCGGGGGCAGACCTTGGGTGGTTCATCCTCGTCCCCGGAACCGCTTCAGGAGAAACCTTTTGTCATGGTTGTCCTTTCCTGGGTGGACTCCTCCATAGTCACTCAGGCTCTTGTTGACTCTGGTGCTGTGGGCTATTTCATTGACAGTGCTTTTGTATCAAAGCACTCCATTCCTGTTTTGCCTCGGTCCGTTCCGCTTGCTATTGAGGCCATTGATGGCAGGCCCCTTCAGCCCGCACTCGTTACTCACGAAACTGCTCCATTGTCCATGGCTGTTGGGGCTCTCCATTTTGAAACCCTCCAGTTCCAGGTGATAAACTCTCCGCATTTTCCGGTTGTTCTGGGTTATCCCTGGCTCCAAAACCACAATTCCAGTCTCGACTGGCGCAGGTCCGAAATGTTGTCGTGGTCCCCGCAATGTATTTCCACTTGTCTTCGGAAACCAGTTAAAGTCTTGTACACTTCTTCGGTATCACAATTGCCAGAGGAGTACCGAGAGTTCCTAGACGTGTTTGACAAGGTGCATGCCGGTACGTTGCCTCCTCACCGGTCTTACGATTGTGCTATACACCTGCAACCCGGAGCCATTCCTCCTCAGGGCCGGGTATACCCTCTGTCTGTTGCAGAGAATTATGCTATGGAGGAGTATATTGCCGATGCTCTGTCGCAGGGAATCATCCACAAATCCTGCTCTCCTGCAGGGGCTGGCTTCTTCTTTGTGAAGAAAAAGGGTGGTGAGTTAAGACAATGTATCGATTATAGGGGTCTTAATAGTCTTAGCATTAATAATACTTACCCTATTCCGCTCATTACGGAACTCTTTGACCGCCTCAAGGGAGCTATGGTCTTTACTAAACTTGATTTGAGAGGAGTGTACAATCTCATTAGGATTAAGGAGTGTCACAAATGGAAAACAGCATTTAACAACAGGAGCGGGCGTTATGAGTATCTTGTAATGCCCTTTGGCCTATGTAATGCTCCTGCTGTTTTTCAGGAATTTATTAATCATGTCCTACGAGATATGTTGCAACATATGGTGTACTTAGACGACATCCTCATGCACTCACCCACACTTGAGGCTCATTATTCTGATGTTACACAGGTTCTTCAGAGACTACGTGAGAACGGCCTGTTTTGTAAACTCGAGAAATGTGAGTTCCATCAGACTGAAGTAACCTTCCTAGGTTATGTTTTCTCCGTTGCAGGGTTCTTCATGGATCCTGACAAGTTATCTGCAGTTCTGCAGTGGCCTCGCCCATTTGGTCTTCGGTCTATTCAATGTTTTTTGGGGTTTGCCAATTACTATAGAAAGTTTATTAAAAACTTTTCTTCCTTGGTCAAAACGATCACAGACATGACCCGTAAAGAGAATGATCCACTCCATTGGTCACCTACTGCCATTAAGGCCTTTGATAGTCTTAAGACTGCCTTTGCTGCCGTTCCAGTTCTAGCTCATCCTAACCCTGTCCTGCCTTTCGTTCTTGAGGTCGATGCGTCTGAGACTGGAGTAGGTGCCCTCTTGTCTCAACGTCCTATGCCTGACGGTTTCTTGCATCCGTGTGGTTTCTTCTCTAAGAAATTGTCGCCAGTGGAGTGCAATTATGAAATTGGCGACAGGGAATTACTGGCCATAATTTTGGCACTCAAGGAATGGAGGCATCTTCTCGAGGGTATCTATCTGAAGCAAAACGTTTGTCACCCCGACAGGCCAGATGGGTGCTATTTTTGTCTCGGTTTAATTATGTGGTCTCCTACCTGCCTGGTAGTAAGAATTTTAGGGCTGATGCCCTCTCTCGACAATTTTCGCCTCTGTCCAAGGAGTAGTCTGTACCTACTCCAGTTATACCTCCTGACAATATTTTGTCTACCATACATACTAATTTGACTTCTCCCTTGGGGGAGGAGATCCTGGCTGCACAAACCAATGCACCTCTTGAGGTCGATGCGTTTGAGACTGGAGTAGGTGCCCTCTTGTCTCAACGTCCTACGCCTGACGGTTCCTTGCATCCGTGTGGTTTCTTCTCTAAGAAATTGTCTCCAGCGGAGTGCAATTATGAAATTGGCGACAGGGAATTACTGGCCATAATTTGGCACTCAAGGAATGGAGGCATCTTCTCGAGGGCACTAGCATGCCAGTGCTCATTCTTACTGACCACAAGAATTTAACTTATCTATCTGAAGCAAAACTTTTTTCACTCCGACAGGCCAGATGGGCGCTATTTTTGTCTCGGTTTAATTATGTGGTCTCCTACCTGTCTGCAAGTAAGAATGTTAGGGCTGATGCCCTCTCTCGACAATTTTCGCCTCTGTCCAAGGAGGAGTCTGTACCTACTCCTGTTATACCTCCTGACCATATTTTGGCTACCATACGTACTAATTTGACTTCTCCCTTGGGGGAGGAGATCCTGGCTGCACAAACCAATGCACCTCCTGAGAATCTTCAAACTAAACTTTTGCACACTTACCACTATCCTAAAGCCGCAGGTCACCAAGGCAAGAACCAAATGATTTGGTCTGTCACTCAACAATTCTGGTGGCCAGGTCTTCGTTCTGATATTGCTGCGTATGTTGCCTCCTGCTCAATTTGTGCACAGAATAAGACTCCTCAACATCTTCCTGTGGGTCTTCTTCAATCTATTGCTAATGGTGAGTGTCCTTGGACACATCTTTCCATGGACTTCATTGTCGAGCTCCCTGTTTCCAATGGCAATACTGTTATCCTTATGGTGGTTGACCGTTTTTCTAAAAATGTCACATTGCATTTCCTTGATGAAGCTGCCTACCGTTCAGGAGCTTGCTTCGATTTTTGCCCGGGAGGTATTCCGTTTAAATGGGTTACCCAAGGAGATAGTGTCGGACCGGGGTTAGCCAGTTTGTCTCCAGATTTTGGCGTTCCTTTTGTGCTCAAATGGGGGTCCAGCTTTCCTTCTCCTCTGCATATCACCCTCAATCCAATGGGGCTGCGGAATGGTCTAATCAAGCTCTGGAACAGTTCCTCCGTTGCTATGTCTCAGATCACCACAATAATTGGGCTGAACTGTTACCTTGGGAAAAGTTTGCTCGTAATAGTGCTATTAATGCTTCCTCCAAGTTATCCCCGTTCATGGCGAATTATGGGTTTCAACCATCCTTGTTGCCGATTCATTCAAGTCTCAGGGTATTCCGGCTTTGGAGGAGCATCTCCGGCAACTCTGTTCCACGTGGGTGCAGATTCAGGATTGCCTTCATCGTTCTATGCAGCGCAAAAAGTTCCAGGCTGATCGTAGGCATCTGCCCGCACCTTCCTACCAGGTTGGTGAGAGAGTTTGGCTGTCCTCCCACAACTTGAACCTTCATGTGCCTTCCAATAAATTGGCTCCCCGTTATGTTGTTCCTTTTCGAATACGCCAACGGGTTAATCCTGTGGCCTACGCTCTTGACCTTCCTCCTGCTATGCGCATCTCCAATGTTTTTCATGTCTTCCTCTTGAAACGATTGGTTTGTAATCAGTTTACCACTGTGTTGCCTCGTCCCCGTCCTATCTTTGTTGACAACTATGAGGAGTATGAGGTCAGCAGCATTATTGACTCCCGTATGTCCAGGGGCCGTGTACAGTATTTGGTTCACTGGAGGGGCTACGGTCCGGAAGAGCGTTCTTGGGTTCCCTCCTCTGATGTTCATGCTCCCGCCCTCCTCCGTGCCTTCCATGCCCATTTCCCCAATAAGCCTTTTGTCCTCCCGCAGGGGAGGGATCATTAAGGGGAGGGTACTGTCAGGGTTTTTTTCCCTTTTGTTTGCCATGTGCTGCTGGCAGCCATTTTACTCACCTCTCTTCCTGACTATGGTGAATTGTGGGGGATGCTGCTCATTTCCTACACTTCCTTTTATGGTCAGACCGGTGTGAATCATCCATGTGAGACAGGATGCAGTCTCAGAATTGTGATGTCATCACTTTTTATTTAAAGGGCCTCTGTTCAGTATGCTTTGCCTTTGCGTTGTCTCAGACCTGTTTGTGAGAGTTCCTGTGTATTACCTGGCTGCCTGACATCCTTCCTGGTTCCTGATCCCTGGCTTGTTCTGGACTCTGCTGTTTTCCTTGTTCCTGATTCCGGCTTGTCTGACTATTCGCTTTGGCTCCTGACTCGGCTCGTCTGACTACCAGCTCTGGTTTTGACTCCTGGCTTGCTATTTGACTTGTGGACTTTTTATTATTTTTTGCTATGACTAAAGGTGTGATTATTTTTGCACTTCTCGTCTCAGTCTGATTCCTGGCACCCTGACACTTTGATTGTTTCCCCTTGTTCCGAGACTGATTGGGTTTTCAAGAAGACTTGGATTGTTCCTGCTTGGAAGAAGAAGGGGAAGGTTTTCCTCTGAAGTTACGAAAGGAACGAAAATTACTCTGACGTCCTTTATGCCTATTCTTCTTATCTTGAAGTAGAAAAGACCCTTTTCCACCCGTAATATTAGAGATAATTTCTGCCAAAGAGGGTCCAAACAAGGTTTTGCCCTTGTAAGGAATCGCCAGAAGATTGACTAGAGGAAATGACCGCAGACCAGGATTTTAACCATAACGCCCTGCGGGCTAGAACAGCGAAACTAGAAGTTTTAGCTCCTAGTCTAACAACCTGTAAAATGGCATCTGCAATAAAGGAATTGGCCAACTTAAGAGCTTCAATCCTATCTTGAATTTCATCCATGGAAGTCTCTACTTGAAGAGAATCAGACAAGGCGTTGAACCAATAAGATGCCGCACTAGTCATGGTGGCAATACACACCGCAGGTTGTCATTAGAGACCTTGATGAACATAATCTTTTTCAAATAAGCCTCCAGATTCTTGTCCATTGGATCCTTAAAGGAGCAGCTATCCTCAATAGGAGTAATGGTTCTCTTAGCCAGAGTGGAAATGGCCCCTTCAACTTTTGGTACAGTACACCAAGGGTCTTTAATAGAATCCTCGACAGGAAACATTTTCTTAAAAATGGGAGATGGGGAAAAAGACACCCCTGGTTTCTCCTATTACTGTGAGATAATCTCCCTAGCACAGTCCGGCACAGGAAAAACCTCTGAAGTGGAAGGTTCATCAAAGAAACTATTAAGTTTACTAGATTTTCTTAGGAGTGACAATGACAGGGGTATTGGAGTCATCTAAAGTAGCTAAAACCTCCTTTAACAATACACGAAGGAGTATTCAGAAGAAGGAATTATACTGTCTGAATCTGAGATTTCACCCTCAGAAAGGGCAACTTGGGAAGCAGAACTGAGGACAGGCACCTTACTTTCTGAATTTCTAGATTTCCTCTTGCTTTTTCCCTGTAATCTGGGAATGCAGGTAAGATAGCAATGCAGGTAAGATAGCCAGGGCCGGACTGGGAATAAAAAGCAGCCCTGGAAAATTATGAAAACCAGCCCTATTTTATGTTTAATCAGTAGAATGCACATGCCCCATTTTTCTCAAAGGGCATTACTGGGATACTCCTCCCCTAATATTATTTCAGAATTAAATTATATTACTTTGTATTAAACATAAATGCCAGATTGATGTTATATAGCAAAACTACAAACCAATTGTATCAATTAATCACCCCTTTAAATTGTAGCTTTCCAGCCCTAGCTGCCGCAACCCACCAGGAAATCTCCTGGTATCCTGGTAGGCCAATCCAGCCCTGAAGATAGCGCTGAAGATACCTGGGCAGCAATTTCTGCTTTTAAATAAACTCCACTAGGAGTTAGAGGAACCGCAGGGCACTGCATGTGATGCCATTGAGGCTTGGGACATAGCATAAGAAAGCGGAGGTATTATTTTAACAGCATCTTCCTGAGAGACATTAGGCTCAAACATTTTACCTTTATTTTGCAAGGTTTTCTTGACACATGAAGAACAAAATTGCATAGGAGCTGCAATTTGTGTATCTAAACATAATAAGCATGAATTCATGAGAGCAGGCTCTCGCTCCATATCAGACATGTTGTGAAACAGTAAATAAACTTGTGCAGATAAGTTTCAAAGATTTTAATATACAATTAAAATAAGTCAAGGAAAATATACACTTTAAATGTTATTCCAAATTAGAATCGATCCCCAGCTACAATTATGTGAGAAAAGTTAAGAAAAAATCATTTAATAAACATCAAATAAACTTCTAAAATACCCCTCAGGCAACCCCACATCTCAATTACTGAGGTGCCTTACTGCTACCAATTAAGTCCGGATCACTCAGAAATGGAGAAAAACAACTTTTTCCTCAGAAACGTTATGAAGTAAAGGCGGTCATGTGACCGCAACTGCCGCACTCAAATTACTGCTGTGACACAGAGAGGCACTAAAAATAGCTTCCTGGTATACTGAGTACCAGAAATATCAGTTTTATATCAGTTTTATTTTAAAGCAAAGGGCAAATGAATAAGCTGCTGAAAAAGAAAATTCAGCCTTACTTTCAGTTTAAATTTGTATTGTTTTATCAAGTAAATATGTGTCAGAAAATAAAGCCTAATAAAAATATTTTACCTTTTCTGTTTAAAAGAGTTTAAATGTTAGTTCTATACATGCTACAGTGCCTGCTTCATGCCCCAGTGTAACCCAACCCATACAACAGGATTATCTATGTCCCAATAAAAAAAACTGTGTCTTTTAATTTAAGTACATGGTTTCCCCAACTGGAAGAAAAATCACTTACCTGCTCTGCTGTCCGACATGTAGACAGTTACAAGGTATGAGAAGACACAGTTCTTCACAGAGACCTTTGAAAAAGAAAGAACATAGTAGCCAACTCTGGCTTTCTAAACTAGGGCAGCAATTGTTAGGAAGATGCAGTAAGTACCTCTTTACAAGTTCCTAACTGCTTTAAAGCCACCGCTACCTGACTGCAAGGAATGACATGGAATACGGCTGTACCCGAAAACTTGCTTGTAGTTGAAATCAAAATTTTTCTTCAGACACCTAAACTTCACCTCCTCCATCACCGAAGGCAAAGAGAATGACTGGGAATTGTGGGTAAGGGAGTGATACTTAGCAGTTTAACTGTGGTGCTCTTTGCCTCCTCCTGCTGGCCAGGAGTGATATTCTCAACAGTAATTACTCAAGCTGTGGACTCACCATATCTTAGGAAAGAAAGTGTGATTTGAGCTATATATTTTTTTTAGCTTTTCATTCAAACAGAAATGATCATGTTTATGAACACGTGACCTGAGCTTGTATAAAAACTTTAATATTAAAAAAAAACAGCCAAGATATAGAATGTAATTTAACGGAGACCAAAATTAGTTTTTAAGAGCTAAAGTTTTTAAGAGCTATTTGCTCTGGTCAGGTCTTTGGGATTTCCATAGTGAGGCCTTAGGGCATCTACGCAGTGGGAGCAGAGATGGTTAGCTGGTACTCAAACATATAAAGCTCTCTCTTTTCACTATCAAGTGATGATCCAGGGTCCCACATTTATTAGGCCACAAGATGTAAAAGAATGAGAGAGAGAGACTGGAATGAGGAGTTCACTGAGAAAGAGTGATGTTTAGCCACAGAGCACACTAGGTCAGCTATGCATTGTGCTACCCTATATGAATTATGTCTGAAACTTTTGATAAGATGGCATAGGGTCCATGGTAAACTGCATCAGATTTTCCCAACTTGCACTGCCTTATGCTGAAGAGGGTGTGGTGCGAGAGGCAGTCATATTCATTTGGTGGAACTGTCCAATGCTTTCGTCTTTTTGGGTACTGTGAGACCTCTGCCTATCTATTACCCTTTCAGACATGGGGGTTCTCTTCCATTTGGCTCTAGGAAAGCTCCCAAATTCTGCTAGATGTTTATAAGTCTATATTCTGGCCATAGTAAGGCTCAGGCTTCAGGTGCTAGTCATTATTCACTATGGGTCAGATTACAAGTGGCGCACTATTTAGCACTTTTGATCACTTGCAAAAAACGCCAGAAGTACATTTTTAGTGTGTGTATTACAAGTTGAAAGTAAAATGTTTTGCTATATTTATGACTTCTTTTGGTTGGTTCTAGTATATCACTACTCACAGCTGTTTGTAACTTATGTCATGGCCCTTTGTGGTAGATGTGATCCTCATAGATAACTCAACAATGTTGTTATTACTCGTGTTCTTCTGTTTGTATCTTGGATTATACTAATTATTCATTAGGGATAAGCACTATAAATGGCACTTAAATAGACACTAGAAATGTTTATTAACTGTGCATTTTGTTTAATAAGAAATTACAACAGCAATTGATTCTATGCTTTATTGTTTACACTGTGTAATCTGGTGGTAACAGCAAGTGTCTCCATTAAAAGTCTATCAAGATGTTTTATGTTACCACCTTTTTACACCGTTTACAACAGCAATGGAAAATAGGCCGAAATGAAAGTTAAATATAATGATGTATTCAAAGAAAACATTGATGGGACAGTCTACAATATAATTTTTATTGTTTTAAAAGATTAAAAGATAATAATTTCCTGATCTATTATTATAGAATGTGTATATAACCTCCAATTTAATGCTTTAATAATATTGCTTTATTTTTTATATTGAGGTTATAGTGACCTTACTCATGAGGTTCAAAAGTGACCTCATTTCTAAATTCACATGTAAGTGCCAATATAAAGAGAAGCCTTTTATGTACAACAGATCATACGAATTGTTTGGCATTATGTTTAGTTTTCCATTTTTAACATATATTTGTAGGCCTAGATTATATCTATATTGCTGGAAGAAATTTGTACCACACTGTTGTTTCTCTCATGTTTAAAATTAATGAATGTGTAAAACTGTATATGACTATTTTGTGTGTTCATGACTTATCTAGTTTCTTCTAGTATAGTTACAGCATTGATGTACAAAAGATTATTGTATATATTTTTTAATCTCCTGTAAAGTTTTTCAGGTTTGTAGACAGCCTAATTCTATATCACTTGAAGATATTCAAATTACATCGGTTTAGCGAATGTTCACTAATATAATGTAAACTCAAATCTGATTTATATTACTGTATATAATATTTGTGTGGATTCATAGCTGTGCTCTGACCCCTTAATTGTCTAATCATTATGACCATAAACCCAAACCCAAATAAATACACAAACACCAATATGTGGTATAAAAAGGCTGCAGCTTATTTATTAAATAAAACAAACATCTTAACTATGAAAGAAACAAAAAACCCATAGGTGCTTGTCCTAAACCACCGTTATCTCTGCCTGATTCATAAGGCACCTCACCTTTAATGCCCCAACAGGAGGTACCAAAAACCCATACAATGGCGTAAGCCAAAATACCCAGGTCAAGCACCCCGCCAATGCTGCGACTAGAAACCAAGTACAACCAGCGAGGGAGGGAGGGCACCTTTTGCCATCTGCTCCTGAAGGTAAGTCTCTTAAGGGAAAAAGAGGTGCCAATACTGGCAATTTCACAATTTGAAGCCTCTCCTTGGCTCCGCCCCCCAACCTGGCTCTATTCAGCCAATAGGGGTTAAATAACCCCTGCCTCAACTCCGCACGTTCGGGGTTAACTCTTGACACCTTAATTATCTAATCATTATGACCATAAACCCAAACCCAAATAAATACACAAACACCAATATGGGGTATAAAAAGGCAGCAGCTTATTTATTAAATAACATCTTAACATCTTAACTATGAAAGAAACAAAAAACCCATATAAATTCACAAACACCAATATGTGGCATAAAAAGGCCGCAGCTTATTTATTAAATAAAACAAACATCTTAACTATGAAAGAAACAAAAAACCCATAGGAGCTTGTCCTAAACCACCGTTATCTCTGCCTGATTCATAAGGCACCTCACCTTTAACTCTTGACACCTTAATTATCTAATCATTATGACCATAAACCCAAACCCAAATAAATACACAAACACCAATATGGGGTATAAAAAGGCTGCAGCTTATTTATTAAATAACACAAACATCTTAACTATGAAAGAAACAAAAAACCCATAGGAGCTTGCCCTGAAACCACTGCTATCTCTGCCTGATTCATAAGGCACCTCCCTTGATAATCACCTCTCCTTTAAAGCCCCAACAGGAGGTACCAAAAACCCATACAATGGCATAAGCCAAAATACCCAGGGCATGCACCCCGCCACAGCTTGACCTACTGACGAGCACCGCCCACACAAGCTACGGCCTTTTCGATACCTTCTTTGATTGTAAAATTAAACAGCTGTAAACCCACCTCGTTCAAATGAACCCCATCCTTCAAGAAAAAACACTTCCCTGATTCACCTTTAAACTCCACATGTCTCAACACAAAGCCTCCTAATTTCTTAACGTGACTACTAACCATCCTGTTAATCTTCCTCCTAGAATTCTCCAATTTTTTACCATCCCAAGCAGATCTTCACGACAGTATACACTCAATATCAGACCAGACCAAAACAATCCCCGGAAACAATGGCCTAAGCCTATCTAAGTCCCACTTTATCTTGTCTAAAAATAACTTCTGGGACATAAAACCAAGATAATTTCCGCCCAGGTGTATATGGGGAGGGGGAAAAAGCCTGGCATAATTGACAACCGTCCTCACCAATCGATCCCACCTCATTCCCCTGATCCCAAACCATCTCAAAGATACCTTTTCCCCGGCAAAACCCAACTGAACCCATTTTCCTTTTAAAACTGCCGCTCTTCTTGCCCAGTATAAATAGGAATCTCCAACCAGCCAGCACCTCACCGAACCTAAAATGGAAAAGAATATATATGTATATAAGACATTCACTTACACCACTAACCCCGGCCTTACATACACCCTAAAATGCTCAGATCCCCACCTTCTTATTCTTTTTATAACCAAATGCGACCCAAAATCTTCCCCTTTTATTCCCAATATCCCCAATACTTTACAAAAAACAGCTACAAACTGAAATCTGGATAACACTGACCCATCCTCATGAATAAGGAAAGCACCTGCTCCCGCCGGTCTAAACTTCAAAAATTCCTGAACCGCTCCGGACAGCAACACCCCCCACCTCTTTCAATTGAATCGGCTTACCCTTTCCCTTTGAGTGTCTCAACCACAACTCCACAGCTCTCTCATGCAACAAGATATCCTCTAAACCACTAGCCACCTTCGTACTCTTACCCACCAATTCCGAAATTCGAAAAGCTCCTAAAAAGGCAAGGACAAACACAGCCTTAAACAAGGCCACTTCATACCTTGACCAACAAATTTCCGGCAATTGACCAATAATTCTTTCCAACAAAGAGAAAATAACAGGTCTCCTTCTGTCCTTCTTGATCTTCCCCTTGCATAAACTCCTAACAGCCACTCTAACCACAAAATGTTTTGACACGTCAGGTAAACCTACCAATTGAAACAAAAAGGCCATAGCCGCCATTCTTTTTCGAACCTCAGATGCAGACAAACTAAATTCTCCCCATGACCCAATCCAACCCAAAAGAATCTCCAAACAAACCTTACCAGAACCTAGCCAATTCCGACCTTCAGCTACTAAGTCCTATAAGTGCCATACCCGGGCGTAAGCCCTCCATGTTGACTGAGCCAAAGCCCCTTTACCCATACCCAAAATTACTGAAAATCCAACATTAAAAAATCTCTTGGGCAAGTCACACCCTCCGTCTCCGCCTCCGGAGCTTCCAGGCGAAAACGCTCCCACTGAAAGCGTGACAAAGCATCAGCAATCTTATTCAACTTGCCTGGTACATGTACAGCCTGAAAAACCACATTGATCTTAAAACACTCCAACATAAACACCCTTAGCAGACGTATTATAGGAGGTGAATTGGAAGTCAGGTTGTTGATCGCGTAAACCACTCCCAAGTTATCTGAATGAAAAGACACTCGCTTATGACTCAGCTCCCAAGCCCAGACCCGAAGAGCTACCACCAACGCGACTAGCTCCAAAAAAGTCAGGTTCTTTGTCAAACCTGAAGCCATCCACTTGTCTGACCAGGCATCCGCACACCACCTCCCGTTGAGGTAAGCTCCAAAACCATAAGCTCCCGCTGCATCCGTAAAAGGACATAACTTTTTGTCCAACCATCCCACTTCCTGAACCAATAAATGACCATTAAAGTCACTCAAAAATGCTGCCTATACCTTCAAGTCCTCCTTCAACTCCATTGTCAATCTAATGTGATGGTAGGGAGCCTTAACCCCCACAGTAGCCAAGGACAACCTTTGGCAGAAGACCCTTCCTACTGGGATAATACGACAAGCAAAGTTCAACTTCCCAAGTAACGACTGCAGCTGACGAAGCTTAATCTTCTCCAAGCTCAAAGTGATCCGAATGGATTCCCTCAACTCAACAACCTTATCCCAAGGAAGATGACACTCCATTGACATGGAGTCCACCTCAATGCCCAAGAAAATCAGGGACGTTACTGGTCCTTCCGATTTCTCCTCAGCCACAGGAACTCCAAATTCCGCCGCCACCAAACCAAACATATCCACCAACTTCTGGCAAACTGATGAGCCTGCTGGACCCATAAACAAAAATTCATCAAGATAATGAACTATTGATGCCAAACCCGAATGCTTCTTCGCCACCCATTCGATAAACATACTAAACTTTTCAAAATAAGAGCACAATATCGAACAACCCATCTGTAAACAGAGGTCTACAAAAAACTTGCCTTCAAACTGACAGCCAAGCAAATGGTGGCAACTTGGATGAACCAGAAGTAAACGAAAAGCCGACTCCACATCCATTTTGGCTAACAAGGCCCCAAAGTCTCAAAGTCACTGCCTGCATCCAAGTCATGCAGTGCCTCCGTCACCAGCTCCCTCTGCACCATAGGGGCCTCTTTACCTCCACTGGAAAGGCCATAATTCTCAACATTAGGATCTGAATATAGAAAAATTTTAATTAAAGGGACAGTCTAGGCCAAAATAAACTTTCATGATTCAGATAGAGCATGTCATTTTAAACAATTTTCCAATTTACTTTTATCACCAATTTTGCTTTGTTCTCTTGGTATTCTTAGTTGAAAGCTTAACCTAGGAGGTTCATATGCTAATTTCTTAGACCTTGAAGCCCAGCTCTTTCAGATTGCATTTTAACAGTTTTTCACCACAAGAGGGTGTTAGTTCACGTATTTCATATAGATAACACTGTGCTTGTGCACGAGAAGTTATCTGGGAGCAGGCACTGATTGGCTAGACTGCAAGTCTGTCAAAAGAACTGAAAAAGGGGCAGTTTGCAGAGGCTTAGGTACAAGATAATCACAGAGGTTTAAAGTATATTATTATAACTGTGTTGGTTATGCAAAACTGGGAAATGGGTAATAAAGGGATTATCTATCTTTTAAAACAATACAAATTCTGGTGTAGACTGTCCCTTTAAGTATAACAAACACCCCAAAAAACCCCGATAAGATAGACCCAACCCATTATGAAACATAAAGCAAAGAAACAAAAAAAAATTAAAAAAAATTAAATGCTCCCAGAAAGAACAAAACACAAAATGAAAAGATAAATAATATTTTATTCTTTTATTTCACAATTACCAACTCTTTCTATTCTCCTTTTTAACCCACACTTTCCCAATCCCTCATTATAAAAAAAATTAATTCATATTTATTTTATATATATATATATATAACACATATTTATATTATATTTAAATATTATTATAATTGCATAATTATTTTATATTTATTTAATTACCTATTAAATGCCCCTAACACAAAAATTCCCTACACATACCACATTAAAACAAATGCCCACTAAAAAAACCCTGCTCCAACAACACCTCATTAAATCTAGTGACCAAATGATAAAAACCTCCACAGAACACTTTTTTTTTAAACAATTAATGCATTTATTCTCTGCGACCCAGTGAATTAACCAAGGCCTAGATTTGGAGTTTGGCGTTAGCCGTGAAAACCAGCGTTAGAGGCTCCTAACGCTGCTTTTAGGCTAACTCTGGTATTTGGAGTCAGTCAAAAAAGGGTCTAACGCTCACTTTTCAGCCGCGACTTTTCCATACCGCAGATCCCCTTACGTAAATTGCGTATCCTATCTTTTCAATGGGATTTTTCTAACTCCGGTATTTAGAGTCGTGGCTGAAGTGAGCGTTAGAACTCTAACGACAAAATTCCAGCCGCAGGAAAAAAGTCAGTAGTTAAGAGCTTTCTGGGCTAACGCCGGTTCATAAAGCTCTTAACTACTGTACTCTAAAGTACACTAACACCCATAAACTATCTATGTACCCCTAAACCGAGTTCCCCCCACATCGCCGCCACTCGATTAAATTTTTTTAACCCCTAATCTGCCGACCGCCACCTACGTTATCCTTATGTACCCCTAATCTGCTGCCCCTAACACCGCCGACCCCTATATTATATTTATTAACCCCTAATCTGCCCCCCACAACGTCGCCTCCACCTGCCTACACTTATTAACCCCTAATCTGCCGAGCGGACATGAGCGCTACTATAATAAAGTTATTAACCCCTAATCCGCCTCACTAACCCTATAATAAATAGTATTAACCCCTAATCTGCCCTCCCTAACATCGCCGACACCTAACTTCAATTATTAACCCCTAATCTGCTGACCGGAGCTCACCACTATTCTAATAAATGTATTAACCCCTAAAGCTAAGTCTAACCCTAACACTAACACCCCCCTAAGTTAAATATAATTTACATCTAACGAAATTAATTAACTCTTATTAAATAAATTATTCCTATTTAAAGCTAAATACTTACCTGTAAAATAAATCCTAATATAGCTACAATATAAATTATAATTACATTGTAGCTATTTTAGGATTAATATTTATTTTACAGGCAACTTTGTAATTATTTTAACCAGGTACAATAGCTATTAAATAGTTAAGAACTATTTAATAGTTACCTAGTTAAAATAATTACAAAATTACCTGTCAAATAAATCCTAACCTAAGTTACAATTAAACCTAACACTATACTATCATTAAATTAATTAAATAAAATACCTACAATTACCTACAATTAAACCTAACACTACACTATCAATACATTAATTAAATACAATACCTACAAATAACTACAATGAAATAAACTAAAGTACAAAAAATAAAAAAGAACTAAGTTACAAAAAATAAAAAAATATCTACAAACATAAGAAAAATATTACAACAATTTTAAACTAATTACACCTACTCTAAGCCCCCTAATAAAACAACAAAGCCCCCCAAAATAAAAAATGCCCTACCCTATTCTAAATTACTAAAGTTAAAAGCTCTTTTACCTTACCAGCCCTGAACAGGGCCCTTTGCGGGGCATGCCCCAAGAAGTTCAGCTCTTTTGCCTGTAAAAAAAACATACAATACCCCCCCCCCCCCCAACATTACAACCCACCACCCACATACCCCTAATCTAACCCAAACCCCCCTTAAATAAACCTAACACCAAGCCCCTGAAGATCTTCCTACCTTGTCTTCACCATACCAGGTTCACCGATCGGTCCTGAAGAGCTCCTCCGATGTCCTGATCCAAGCCCAAGCGGGGGGCTGAAGATGTCCATGATCCGGTAGAAGTCTTCATCCAAGCGGGGCAGAAGAGGTCTTCCATCCGATTGAAGTCTTCATCCAAGCGGGGCAGAAGAGGTCTTCCATCCGATTGAAGTCTTCATCCAGGCGGCATCTTCTATCGACATCCATCTGGAATGGAGCGGCAGCATCCTGAAGACCTCCGACGCGGAACATCCATCCTGGCCGACGACTGAACGACGAATGACGGTTCCTTTAAATGACGTCATCCAAGATGGCGTCCCTTGAATTCCAATTGGCTGATAGGATTCTATCAGCCAATCGGAATTAAGGTAGGAATATTCTGATTGGCTGATGGAATCAGCCAATCAGATTTAGCTCGCATTCTATTAGCTGATCGGAACAGCCAATAGAATGCGAGCTCAATCTGATTGGCTGATTGGATCAGCCAATCGGATTGAACTTGATTCTGATTGGCTGATTCCAATTATTGATTCTGATTGGCTGATTCTTAATTATCGGAATCAGAATTAGAGGGACGCCATCTTGGATGACGTCATTTAAAGGAACCGTCATTCGTCGTTCAGTCGTCGGCCAGGATGGATGTTCCGCGTCGGAGGTCTTCAGGATGCTGCCGCTCCGTTCCAGATGGATGTCGATAGAAGATGCCGCCTGGATGAAGACTTCAATCGGATGGAAGACCTCTTCTGCCCCGCTTGGATGAAGACTTCAATCGGATGGAAGACCTCTTCTGCCCCGCTTGGATGAAGACTTCTACCGGATCATGGACATCTTCAGCCCCCCGCTTGGGCTTGGATCAGGACATCGGAGGAGCTCTTCAGGACGGATCGGTGAACCTGGTATGGTGAAGACAAGGTAGGAAGATCTTCAGGGGCTTGGTGTTAGGTTAATTTAAGGGGGGTTTGGGTTAGATTAGGGGTATGTGGGTGGTGGGTTGTAATGTGTGGGGGGGTATTGTATGTTTTTTTTACAGGCAAAAGAGCTGAACTTCTTGGGGCATGCCCCGCAAAGGGCCCTGTTCAGGGCTGGTAAGGTAAAAGAGCTTTTAACTTTAGTAATTTAGAATAGGGTAGGGCAGTTTTTATTTTGGGGGGCTTTGTTGTTTTATTAGGGGGCTTAGAGTAGGTGTAATTAGTTTAAAATTGTTGTAATATTTTTCTTATGTTTGTAGATTTTTTTTATTTTTTGTAACTTAGTTCTTTTTTATTTTTTGTACTTTAGTTAGTTTATTTCATTGTAGTTATTTGTAGGTATTGTATTTAATTAATGTATTGATAGTGTAGTGTTAGGTTTAATTGTAGGTAATTGTAGGTATTTTATTTAATTAATTTAATGATAGTATAGTATTAGGTTTAATTGTAACTTAGTTTAGGATTTATTTGACAGGTAATTTTGTAATTATTTTAACTAGGTAACTATTAAATAGTTCTTAACTATTTAATAGCTATTGTACCTGGTTAAAATAATTACAAAGTTGCCTGTAAAATAAATATTAATCCTAAAATAGCTACAATGTAATTATAATTTATATTGTAGCTATATTAGGATTTATTTTACAGGTAAGTATTTATCTTTAAATAGGAATAATTTATTTAATAAGAGTTAATTAATTTCGTTAGATGTAAATTATATTTAACTTAGGGGGGTGTTAGTGTTAGGGTTAGACTTAGCTTTAGGGGTTAATACATTTATTAGAATAGCGGTGAGCTCCGGTCGGCAGATTAGGGGTTAATAATTGAAGTTAGGTGTCGGCGATGTTAAGGAGGGCAGATTAGGGGTTAATACTATTTATTATAGGGTTAGTGAGGCGGATTAGGGGTTAATAACTTTATTATAGTAGCGCTCATGTCCGCTCGGCAGATTAGGGGTTAATAAGTGTAGGCAGGTGGAGGCGACGTTGTGGGGGGCAGATTAGGGGTTAATAAATATAATATAGGGGTCGGCGATGTTAGGGCAGCAGATTAGGGGTACATAGGGATAATGTAAGTAGCGACGGTGTCCGGAGCGGTAGATTAGGGGTTAATAATAATATGCAGGGGTCAGCGATAGCGGGGGCGGCAGAATAGGGGTTAATAAGTGTAAGCTTAGGGGTGTTTAGACTCGGGTACATGTTAGAGTGTTAGGTGCAGACGTAGGAAGTGTTTACGCATAGCAAACAATGGGGCTGCGTTAGGAGCTGAACGCGGCTTTTTTGCAGGTGTTAGGTTTTTTTTCAGCTCAAACAGGCCCATTGTTTCCTACGGGGGAATCGTGCACAAGCACGTTTTTGAGGCTGGCCGCTTGCGTAAGCAACTCTGGTATCGAGAGTTGAAGCTGCGTTAAATATGCTCTACGATCCTTTTTTGGAGCCTAACGCAGCCTTTATGTGGACTCTCAATACCAGAGTTATTTTTATGGTGCGGCCAGAAAAAAGCCGGCGTTAGCTACGCGGGTCCTTACCGACAAAACTCTAAATCTAGGCCCAAGTGTGCCCATGTTCTATTTGCCTTTACCCTCATAAGTAAACAAAAACACTGAGCTGTCTCTCCCTGCACCCACCCCTCTAAATTAACTAAACACTGTGCTGTATCCCCTGCATCTCCCCCCCACACTCATACCCCTTGCCCTGGTTAGGGACCTCTCTTCGACGACAGCCCTGCGGGCAGTGATGACATCACCACCCACCGTCAACACCTCCTTAACTCCTGCTGCAAACTCCACCTCAGACCTGACTGCAACCACTTTTCTCTTACCAGTCTTCACCGGCATCCTTCTCCTCAACTTTGAAGACTCCTCAGGGCTCAGCCATCTCGGAGGCCGTGCAGCCCGCACCGACCTCCCTCTCCTCCTAGACTCAACGACGCCGGACTCCTCCACTGGAACACCGCCAGGCACCACTGCCGTCTTCAGCTGCTCCTGAAACCATTCCTGATCTCTGCTCCTGGCCAACGCTGTCAGCTCCTTCAACAGGGACTCCATCAGGTAAGTGGCACCTTTTGCCATCTGCTCCTGAAGGTAAGTCTCTTGAGAGAGAGAAAGAGGAGCCAACACCAGCAATTTCACAATTTGAAGCTTCTCCTTGGCTCCGCCCCCCAAACTGGCTCCATTCATCCAATAGGGGTCAAATAACCCCTGCCTCAACTCCACACGTTCGGGGTTAACTCTTTCACTTTTGTTATTTTCAAAAGAAAAAAATATCTATTTCTTTACAGCATTTTATTCTTAATCAAAATCCCTCTTTGCTATGGCCCCCGTTTATGAAGATGCGTGAGCAGCTTTGGAGGGCATTTCGGTGTAGTCTTGATCATGTAAACTGCACTGGTTTTACAACAGCTGCTTCTTAATGTGACTCATACATCCAGGATGACTGACAAGCCATGCTCCAACTCTGACTCAACCAAGGGTAGGGCTGCATGAGCGTTTACTAGTTGTGTGTGTAAAGTCACACACAGTAATAAAGGGGAGCCAAAGAGGCATGATCAAATCATCAATTAAGTATAAATGTATCTATAAAACTAGTATACACGTGTGTATATGGGTATGGATGGTAAAACCAAAAAAATATATAATATAATGCAATGCAAGAAACAAACCAGTGAGTTCACAACAAGTCTCCAGAATAACAGTCAGTAGGTGGCAGTGGGTGGGTGGAAATTCTTGTCTCCAAAGAAAGACCCTCCAAGGCAGCTCTTCTGAGTGTCTGGCCAGACGCTAGAGATTCTATAATGCAAAAGAGAAGAGAAGGCGCCTCATATGGTAAACAAATCACGCAATTGGCTGAAAATAGGTGCGAGTGCAAGAAGGTACTCACATACAATGAAGCACATACAAGTGCCGTTAGACAGTGAAGCACAGGGGATTCCAACACAGCATTGGACTTTTATCGTTCCTGTTATGGAATCCCCTGTGCTCTGCTGTCTTCCTTCATAGGACACTTTCCTCTCCGATCCTTTGGGAATTTGCCCTTGGTACCTTTTTGAAGACGCCATTCCAACACTGGAGGCGAGTCTACCGGATGACTCGGAGGCTTTAACTGCAATTTTATGTCCTTCATCGTATGTGAGTACTATTGCAATGCTAAATTGCAGCAGCCAATGTTGCACAAGATGCCCCAAAGGCATGCAGACATAACATAAATTATTTTCATGTCTGCCTGTTTCCAGTATATGAGGGAAACCATAAAGCTTTCCATAATTAAGTCAACCAGAGTGAAATTTGAATTTACTGACCACTCTTGCCTGTGCATACAGGACCGTCTTTAACACAGGGCAAAAGGGGCAGCTGCCCTGGGCCCAGTCTCTGTTGAGGGGCCCAAGAGTCCTAAAAAAAAAAAAAAAAAAAAAAAAATTTTTTTTTTTTTTTATGGTTCATACCAGACTGCTGATGTAACATGGGGAACACACACATTCAGTCCTAATACTGTCACAGTCAAAAGTACTCTGCTTATATATTTTTAAAACGGTGCCAGACCGTGCCGGTGTCATGTGACATGCCAAGCTAGTGCCATGTGCTGTTTTAGATGTGCACTGTGCAGCACTGAATGCAAAGCCCTAACTTGGCATCCAGCCATTTCCCACTGCATCAGAAAAGGTCCTACTGGGGTTACCACTGTTACCAGGTAACTGCTCTGGTGGTGGGGATTGTTTCTGGGTAGGGCTGACTGTAGGCCCATGCAGCAGAAAGCTGGAGCGGCAGGCACATGAGGATTTAAGCATCTGTGCAGCTGCATACACTGCTCTCTTCAGTCTTGAGGCTGTGTGACTCATCTCACACTGTATCCATGCAGCCTTGGACAGACAGCATCCAGTCTACTGGTCCCCTTAGCCCTACTCTTTCTGCTGTGGCCCTAAGATCAACTAACTGAAGTTTGTTAGGGGAATAGTGCTTTGTAGAAAGGTGTCAGTGGGAAGAATAAGTGAGTGCACACATGCCCCTCCCCATGCAGCATTGTCTAGTTCAGGGTGAGAGGGAACTTGTTCCTAGCAAAGAAGCGACATGTGCTGGTGTGGCTGATGTATAGCGTCATGCTGATACTTCACACATTAATGTAAGGTTTATTTTTATAGTTTTTATTTTCTCTCTGCCTCAGATTTTACAGCTTCCCATAGTAGTTCTGCTGTTCCAGTCAGTAAACTTATATTTGCCTGCACCTCCATGCTTCCTCCTCAGTCTTTACCTTGCTTTGCTCCTGTTGGCTGCCCTAAATCTCTTTAACCAGCTAACCTCACACCAGAATCACATTCAAAAGAATATTAAATGAATCCACAGTGGAGGAATTTATATATTTATTTACTTATTAGTACTGCTTAGGTCCAGTTTCACATATTGCAATTTTTTTTTTTTAAATGATTAGCCCAGCAGTGGATGATCCACCGCTGGGCTAATAATAATAAAAAAAATTGATTTAGTTGTTTTTTGGGATGTTGGGGTGGAGAGCAAAATTGCATGGGGTGGGGGGGGGCAAGAAAATGTTTGCCCAGGGTCCAATCAATATTAAAGACGTCCCTGTGTGCATAGATTACTTCTCTGGAAACCCTGTTTTCTAACTGTCTTGTACTGCATTATTTAGCCTTCATTTTAGAGATTAGTTTAAGAAAACCACACTCCTTCCTCTCAGTCAGTATTTGGAAAGACCTATTGATAAGGTGGCTATATTTCCATGTCCAGGCATACATAAACATGACTCGTGCAAATAATACTGCATGTTTTAACCATAATACAATTTATTAAGGATTAGTTGAATCTTCTAAATATATCATTTTTCATGTTCTCAAAATCCTATGACGTTTTGAAAACTACAAAGCCTCAGAAATGTAGTTCCCCATCAGAAGTTATGAAAAATTATCTTTTATAAAAGATTTTCCAGCCAAAAGCTTTCAGCATGAAAAAAATGAAATAAAAGAATAATTTAAAGTCAGAATAAATATTTTCTGTATTTACCCTTTGTATAGCAAAGGCATTGACATTTTTTATACAAGATTTTGAATCTATAAATGTACTGGTAAATAATACATTAACATTTTTAGATGGATTTGTGGCTTGTTGTATTAAATGTTATAGTGCAAGTACCCTGGTATATTCAGTGTGGGTCTGTGGTTAAGCAGGAGAATATAGATTTTGACATTTACCTCTTCTTTCTGAATAAGATGCTTAGTCACAAACTCACATCCATGTCTGAAGGTTAGGTTTGCTTTTATAGCTAAAAATTATTTATCAAAACCCACAGACAACTGTGCAGCAATTTCTGGGCATAAAATTCATCATATTATTAAATGTCAACAAGATGCCTTTTATAAACAATGCAGGGATATTGCTGTAACACTTTATACATTAAAGGAACAGTGTACTGTAAAATTGGGTATACTTTAATATGTTTATAATAAAAAATGTATTAAAAATATGTTTATGTTTATTTTTGTATATGAAATAGCGTTTTTTGATCTTTGAAAACAAAAAACATTAAAATGGGTTGAGATTGTAGAGAAATCAAATCTTCTTATTGTATCACTTTCTGTAGACATGCATGCTTCTTTTTATTATTTTATTATTTCTGTCTGTATACAAAAGCTCAATACAAAGGCCCCAATATTCAAAACCTTGTCAAACCAACAGAAACCTGTTTGGGTTCTCCAGGCTCGCAGTCCGTCGGCCTGTCTGTCGATATAGTCTAAAAAGTGGGCTGAACCTTGCTGTGCAAACAAATGGCAATGTGTCTCCCAGGTTTATTATGGGGATTGCAACTTCAGCAAAAGTCCGCAGACACCGCTAGTGAGCTACGATGTATGCACTAGGCAGCTATGGGGGGGGGGTCTTTCTTTAAAACATGTTTGCATAAAGTAGACTGCGTGTTTGTAGTAAAACTTCAAATTATATATATAAATTATGTATATGTATATTCGGTTTCACTGTACATTCACTAGATTTGTCACACTGGGAAATATCACCACTGAAACGCAGGTGAGACTGATAGGGCTGAAAAGGGATAGCTAAGATGGAGAACACTGCTTTGAATATTACAAATCCACAGCGATGTTTCCCCAGTAACATACAGGTTACCCCCATGGAACGCCCTTGAAACTCCAAGGGAACGCCTATATATTCGTCATGTCTGCGATCGACTTTGTTAATAAAGACAAAAAAAAAATCCAATTAAAACTACAAGAGCTGGGGGATTGTATTGTATATATTCTATTGTGTCCTTAGGCGTGTATTTTACTTATTTAAGGATTGCTATTGCACATTCTCAATATTCATATTTACATTATATAGAGAACGCTCATTCACGATCACAATACTCATATTTCACAATATGTGAATATGTTGCTTTTTTTCATTTTCCCTAATATTGCGATTGTACGTTCTCAATATAATGTAAATATGAATATTGAGAATGCGCAATAGCCATCTTAAAATAAGTAAAAACACCCGCCAATAGAAGATTAGTACACTTACAGTTTACATACATATTCTAACATTATACTATACACATTAAATAATGTATATACATATATCATATACCCACAATCCCCCAGATCATTGTATGATTGATATGTTTAATTCACTATTGTATTGTACAAACAGGGATTGAGTTTCTGTTGACAGATGTAAATTGTATTGCCATACAGTACTGTGTAAAGGGACCATTTACATTACACCTTCTATGTAGACGGCAATGCTGCTTTAAATACATTGCCAGTATCAGAAAAGCATCGCCGCCCACAGAGATGTATTGTAAAATGCTTCTCAGTAAAGCTGCCTTTAAAAAGTATTGTCAGCTTGTTGGAATATTTTGCCAGTTTTCTCAACATCACAACGGATCCCTTTTGAATATCTCGCCTCCTTGTGACACTTTCGTTCATCGGAACCCTAGAGAGAACAATTGAAAACTAACATTTTATTACTTCTCTACTGGGAGTGCAATTAATTCTGCTGGTTATGTTTACATAGCTTTTCTATAGCCAATACTTGAGTATAGAAACTTTCAATATAGGTAGGGATATTATAGGCAAAATCAGCTATTTCAAATTGTGAAAAGTAAAGAATATATTTGTAAACAATTTAACACACTCCAGAATGTAAAATTAAAGGGATGGTAACGTCAAAATTAAACTTTTATGATTCAGATGCAGCATGCAATTTTAAACAACTTTCCAATTTGATTTTTTCTGTTTGTATCTTGTATTGAAGTGTAAATCTAGGGCCTAGATTTGGAGTTTGGCGGTAGCCGTGAAAACCAGCGTTAGAGGCTCCTAACGCTGGTTTTAGGCTACCGCCGGTATTTGGAGTCAGTCAGGAAAGGGTCTAACGCTCACTTTTCAGCCGCGACTTTTCCATACCGCAGATCCCCTTACGTCAATTGCGTATCCTATCTTTTCAATGGGATCTTCCTAACTCCGGTATTTAGAGTCGTGTCTGAAGTGAGCGTTAGAATTCTAACGACAAAACTCCAGCCGCAGAAAAAAGTCAGTAGTTAAGAGCTTTCTGGGCTAACGCCGGTTCATAAAGCTCTTAACTACTGTGCTCTAAAGTACACTAACACCCATAAAATACCTATGTACCCCTAAACCGAGGTCCCCCCACATCGCAGCCACTCGATTAAATTTTTTTAACCCCTAATCTGCCGACCGCCACCTACGTTATCCTTATGTACCCCTAATCTGCTGCCCCTAACACCGCCGACCCCTGTATTATATTTATTAACCCCTAACCTACTCCCCACAACGTCGCCGCCAGCTACCTACAATAATTAACCCCTAATCTCCTGACCGCAAAGCGCCGCTACTTACGTTATCCTTATGTACCCCTAATCTGCTGCCCCTAACACCGCCGACCCCTATATTATATTTATTAACCCCAAATCTGCCCCCCACAACGTCGCCTCCACCTGCCTACACTTATTAACCCCTAATCTGCCGAGCGGACCGCACCGCTATTATAATAAAGTTATTAACCCCTATTCCGCCTCACTAACCCTATAATAAATAGTATTAACCCCTAATCTGCCCTCCCTAACATCGCCGACACCTAACTTCAAACATTAACCCCTAATCTGCCGACTGGAGCTCACCACTATTCTAATAAATTTATTAACCCCTAAAGCTAAGTCTAACCCTAACACTAACACCCCCCTAAGTTAAATATAATTTAAATCTAACGAAATTAATTAACTCTTATTAAATAAATTAATCCTAATTAAAGCTAAATACTTACCTGTAAAATAAACCCTAATATAGCTACAATATAAATTATATTTATATTATAGCTATTTTAGGATTTATATTTATTTTACAGGTAACTTTGTATTTATTTTAACCAGGTACAATAGCTAAAATAGTTAAAATAATTACAAAATTACCTGTAAAATAAATCCTAACCTAAGTTACAATTAAATCTAACACTACACTATCAATAAATAAATTAAATACAATACCTACAAAAAACTACAATGAAATAAACTAACTAAAGTACAAAAAATAAAAAAGAACTGTTACAAAAAATAAAAAAATATTTACAAACATCAGAAAAATATTACAACAATTTTAAACTAATTACACCTACTCTAAGTCTAAAATAAAAAAATGCCCTACCCTATTCTAAATTACTAAAGTTCAAAGCTCTTTAACCTTACCAGCCCTGAACAGGGCCCTTTGCGGGGCATGCCCCAAAGAATTCAGCTCTTTTGCCTGTAAAAAAAACACATACAATACCCCCCCCAACATTACAACCCACCACCCACATACCCCTAATCTAACCCAAACCCCCCTTAAATAAACCTAAAACTAAGCCCCTGAAGATCTTCCTACCTTATCTTCACCATACCAGGTATCACCGATCGATCCAGAAGAGCTCCTCCGATGTCGTGATCCAAGCCGAAGCGGGGGGCTGAAGAGGTCCATGATCCGGCTGAAGTCTTCATCCAAGCGGGAGCTGAAGAGGTCCATGATCCGGCTGAAGTCTTCTATCAACGGCATCTTCAATCTTCTTTCTTCCGGATCCATCTTGCAGACCTCCGACGCGGAACATCCTGCTGGCCCGACGGACTACCGACGAATGAAGGCTCCTTTAAGGGACGTCATCCAAGATGGCGTCCCTCGAATTCCGATTGGCTGATAGGATTCTATCAGCCAATCGGAATTAAGGTAGGAAAATTCTGATTGGCTGATGGAATCAGCCAATCAGAATCAAGTTCAATCCGATTGGCCGATCCGATCAGCCAATTGTAATTCGACGGATGCCATCTTGGATGACGTCATTTAAAGGAACCGTCATTCGGGGAGTAGGCGTCGGTAGAAGAGGTTGGATCCGCGTCGGCTGGAAGATGATGGCTCCGGAAGAAAGAAGATTGAAGATGCCATTGATAGAAGACTTCAGCCGGATCATGGACCTCTTCAGCTCCCGCTTGGATGAAGACTTCAGCCGGATCATGGACCTCTTCAGCCCCCCGCTTGGGCTTGGATCACGACATCGGAGGAGCTCTTCTGGATCGATCGGTGAACCTGGTATGGTGAAGATAAGGTAGGAAGATCTTCAGGGGCTTAGTGTTAGGTTTATTTAAGGGGGGTTTGGGTTAGATTAGGGGTATGTGGGTGGTGGGTTGTAATGTTGGGGGGGGGTATTGTATGTGTTTTTTTTACAGACAAAAGAGCTGAATTCTTTGGGGCATGCCCCGCAAAGGGCCCTGTTCAGGGCTGGTAAGGTAAAAGAGCTTTGAACTTTTTAAATTTAGAATAGGGTAGGGCATTTTTTTATTTTGGGGGTCTTTGTTATTTTATTAGGGGGCTTAGAGTAGGTGTAATTAGTTTAAAATTGTTGTAATTTTTTTCTAATGTTTGTAAATATTTTTTTATTTTTTGTAACTTAGTTCTTTTTTATTTTTTGTACTTTAGTTAGTTTATTTAATTGTATTTATTTGTAGGAATTGTATTTAATTTATTTATTGATAGTGTAGTGTTAGGTTTAATTGTAGATAATTGTAGGTATTTTATTTAATTAATTTATTGATAGTGTAGTGTTAGGTTTAATTGTAACTTAGGTTAGGATTTATTTTACAGGTAATTTTGTAATTATTTTAACTATTTTAGCTATTAAATAGTTCTTAACTATTTAATAGCTATTGTACCTGGTTAAAATAAATACAAAGTTACCTGTAAAATAAATATAAATCCTAAAATAGCTATAATATAATTATAATTTATATTGTAGCTATATTAGGATTTATTTTACAGGTAAGTATTTAGCTTTAAATAGGAATAATTTATTTAATAAGAGTTAATTTATTTTGTTAGATTTAAATTATATTTAACTTAGGGGGGTGTTAGTGTTAGGGTTAGACTTAGCTTTAGGGGTTAATACATTTATTAGAATAGCGGTGAGCTCCTGTCGGCAGATTAGGGGTTAATACTTGAAGTTAGGTGTCGGCAATGTTAGGGAGGGCAGATTAGGGGTTAATACTATTTATTGTAGGGTTATTGAGGCAGGAGTGAGGCGGATTAGGGGTTAATACATTTATTATAGTAGCGCTCAGGTCCGGTCAGTAGATTAGGGGTTAATAAGTGTAGTTAGGTTTTTTTTCAGCTCAAACAGCCCCATTGTTTTCTATGGGGGAATCGTGCACAAGCACGTTTTTGAAGCTGGCCTGGTAAGCAACTCTGGTATCGAGAGTTGAAGTTGCGTTAAATATGCTGTACGCTCCTTTTTTGGAGCCTAACGCAGCCATTCTGTGGACTCTCAATACCAGAGTTATTTTAAAGGTGCGGCCAGAAAAAAGCCAGCGTTAGCTACGCGGGTCGTTACCGACAAAACTCTAAATCTAGCCGTAGGTAAGCTCATAAAAGCTCAGGAGTGTGCACGAGTGTTTTGCATCATTTTTTGTAGCTTTATTATACAATGTTGCTAAACACTGCTGCCATAGAGTTCTAAAGACGCGTGTACACTCCTGAGCTCTTATAAGCCTACATAGTTTTAATCTTCAATACAAGATACAGAGAGAACAAAGCAAATTTAATAACAGAAGAAAATTGATAATTTATTTAAAAATTCTATGCTTTGTCAGAATCACGAAAGTTTAATTTTGACATTACTGTCCCTTTAATCATCGGGAACAAATTAAAGAAGAAAACAAAACGCATAAAATGCAGATAATATAAAATTAAAATGTTGTTGTTATATATGTGAGGCAAATCATTGTCCATCCCTAAAACAGTTGGAAACAAAATTTATGCTTACCTGATAAATTTCTTTCTTTCCAGGCATGGAGAGTCCATGGGGTCCATGTATTAACGTGCGGACGGACATCGATAAATGCCGACAGCATACGCTGTCGGCATTTATCATTGCACTAGCAGTTCTGGTAAACTGCTGGTGCAATACCATCCCCTGCAGATTCGAGGCCTATTGGTCGCTAGCAGGGGGTGTCAATCAGCCCGATTGTATTCGATCAGGCTGATTGCTGTCCTCCCACCCTGAACAAACAGAGATCTATATATGTGTCCTGTCTCACAGAGACATTAACCCCTGAAAGTGCTGACCTTCCCACCTAGAAAGGCAAAGCACTTACCTGTGTTCAGGTTGCAGGGCAGGAGCAACTTTTAGGTGTGACAGATGACAAATATCTATCAGGCAGGGGCGAAACTACAGGGGGTGCAGAGGTCGCAGGTGCGACTGGGCCCCTGAGGGTGGGGGCCCAGCTTAAAAAAATTATTTTTTTTATAAAAAATTTTTTTTAAATAAAAAACGTTAACCTACCACTGCCTGCACTGATATAATGTGAGTGTGACATGACTACAGGGGTTAGTGTTTCTGTTTTACCCATTGGTGTTTATGTGTGTGTGTATGGTGTGTGTATGTATGTGACTGTGTGTGTATTATATATTGTATTGTATATGCATGTATGTGTGTTTGTGTATGTTTGTGGAACCAGCAAATTACAGACCTTGTTACTACAGCATGGGGGGGAGTAAACAGTGTCAGTCTATACAGTACCACTATATGCAGTACGGGGGGTGGAACATGTCACAGACTACTGTGGTAACTTGATAAAGTACTGGGGCGGGTAGGGTCAGGCCAGCCATCTCACCAGCAGATTACAGACTGTATCACTGACTATATACAGTACTGGTGGGTTAAACAGTGTCACTATATACAGTAATAGGGGGTCAGACCATCTCACAGACTGTGGGAACAGGGTACCTCCTTTTGCAGACATGTAATCTGATTCACATTTTTTTCTGTGTTAAATGTAAAAAAAAAAAAATGTATTAAATTCCCCTTTTTTTGGAGTGGGGAGGGGTGGTGGGGGGCCCTTCTTAGATTCTTGCACCTGGGCCCTGTGGTTTCTAGTTACGCCTCTGCTATCAGGGACCTGTAAAGAAAGAAGAATCAGAGTAACCAACCCTGCTTTTCTAAAATGGGATAGCACTAATGTTAGAAGTTAAGCAAAGACCCCCTTGCGGCCTTCCAACTGCTAAAAGCCACCATTACTCTTACTAAAGAGATTGACATGGACACAGCAAAACCCCAATCCTTGCTTGCAGGGAAAGTACCCATTAAAGGATTAAATTCTTGATTTCTTCAGACATCAACTTCGCACATCTTTCTGTGACAGAGGCAAAGAGAATGAATGGGGGTTATGGGTAAGGGAAGTGATACTTAAAGGGCCACTAAACCCAAAATTTTTCTTTCCTGATTCAGATAGAGAATACAAATGTAAACAACATTACAATTTACTTCTATTAATTACTTTGCTTCATTTTTTAGAAATCCTTTGTTGAAGAAAAAGCAATGCACATGGTGAGCCAATCACACAAGGCTTCTATGTGCAGCAACCAATCAGCAGCTATTGAGCATATCTAGATATGCTTTTCAGCAAAGAATATCAAGAGAATAAAACAAATTAGATAATATAAGTAAATTAGAAAGATGTTTAAAATTGCATTCTCTTTCTAAATCATGAAAGAAAAAAATGTGGGTTTCATGGCCATTTAACAGCTCTGCTGGGGTGCTCTTTGCCTCCTCCTACTGGCCAGGAGTTGAATTCCCACTAGTAATTGGAATGAAATTGTTGACTCTCCATGCCATAGGAAAGAAAATATGTTTATCAGCCAGTGAGAAATAAGTCCTTAAGGCCCAGTTATCCTGTAAGTGGGAAAATGAAACACGGACAGTAACCTCAAATGTTTTCTTTTATGATTCAGTTAAAACATGCAATTTTAAACAACTATCCAATTTACTTATTTTATCCTATTTGCTTTGTTCATTTGGTATCCTTTGTTGAAAAGCATACTGAGGTAGGCTCAGGAGCAGAAATGCACTACTTGGAGCTATCTGGTGATTTGTGGCTGTGGGAGCGGAACTACCATTGGTGCAGCAGGTACAGTGGCACCAGGGCCCAAGTGTTGGGGGGGGGGCAGTAGTGTGCAGAATTTGTATAATCCTAATGCAGGGGAGCCTTTTATTAGTGCGGGTTGCAATTCCATCTATTTATCTATACTCAAAATCATTATACAGAGCAGCATATTTTTTATTACTATTAATTACTAATGAGTTACCTTTGGGGGGCCCATAACACTTTTGGCACCACCGCCCTCTGTTGAGTAAGTCCGCTACTGTGTGGCTACACATATTTTCCTTTTGTCATTGGCTCATCTGATAGGTTCAGCTAGCTCCAAGCAGTGCAGTGCTGCTTCTTCAACAAAGGGTACAACGAGAATGGAGCAAATTTGATAATTGAAGTAAATGAAAAATTTTTTGCTCTATCTGAATCAAGAAAGTAACATTTTGGGTGTCATGTACTGTTGATTTTAAAAATGATTTTAGCTTCCATTTTTTGTGAAAAAAAAAACTTTTCAATTGACTTCAGTTATGAAATTTACTTAGTTCTCTTTGTTTCCTTTGTTGAGTAAACTACATGGTAAGGCTTGGGAGCATGAACATTTTTACAATAGTACTATATGGCAGCAGTTTTGCAACAATGTGCATAATCCTGAGCATACCTAGGTATTAAAGTATATGTGATCATCAAAGAAAATCGGGGGAAAAAAATAAACTGTACACTATGGGGCCTGTAGCGTTTCATGTCCGACAGACATCCCTAAATGCTGACAGCACACGCTGTCAGCATTTAACATTGCACAAGCAGTTCTGGTGAATTGCTTGTGCAATGCCGCTCCCTGCGGATTCGCGGCCAATCGGCCACTAGCAGGGGGTGTCAATCAAACCGATCATATCTGATCGGATTGATTGCTGTCCGAGTCTGAAATGATGTTCCATTTCAGACTCTAATACAGAGATTGTCACCTTTTTCCCAGAAATTTATCAGATCGAATTCTGATTTTAACCCTTGTGGTACCCGTGTACTCATTTTAAAAATCCAAAAGACCTCTCATTTGGCAAGCATTTTTCATGGTCCCCCATTTTTGTCCCCTTTCTCAACTGCTCAATGATGTTCCATTTCAGACTCTCAACACTTTTGTTGTGTTCATATTTGAAGTGTTGTACAAGGCTCTGTCTTGGGTCCCTTACTTTTCTCTCTCTATACATCCTCCCTTGGAAAACTAATAGCCTCCATTGGATTCCAGTACCACTTATATGCTGATGATACCCAAATCTATCTTTCCTCTCCTGATATCTCTTCCTCTTTACTCAACCAGATTTCCAACTGCCTCTCTGCAATTTCCTCTTGGATGTCTTCACACTAATTACAACTTAATCTGTCCAAAACTGAGCAACTTATTATTCCCCCTTCTTAGAAACATTGAACACTTGACATTTCTCTGATGGTTGGAGACGCTATTCTCAATACCTCACCCCAGGTCTGCTGTTTTGGGATCACACTTGACTCAGAACTCACATTCAACCCACATATACAAGCGCTTTCCAAATCCTGCCGTTCACACCTATGCAGCATTTCCAGAATTCATCCTTTCAATAACTAAAAAAACTACAAAAAAACGAATTCCCTCATTATGTGCCCTTCTTAGATTCTTGCACCTGGGCCCTGTGGTTTCTAGTTACGCCTCTGCTATCAGGGACCTGTAAAGAAAGAAAAATCAGAGTAACCAACCCTGCTTTTCTAAAATGGGATAGCACTAATGTTAGAAGTTAAGCAAAGACCCCCTTGCGGCCTTGCAACTGCTAAAAGCCACCATTACTCTTACTAAAGAGATTGACATGGACACAGCAAAACCCCAATCCTTGCTTGCAGGGAAAGTATCCATTAAAGGATTAAATTCTTGATTTCTTCAGACATCAACTTCGCACATCTTTCTGTGACAGAGGCAAAGAGAATGAATGGGGGTTATGGGTAAGGGAAGTGATACTTAAAGGGCCACTAAACCCAAAATTTTTCTTTCCTGATTCAGATAGAGAATACAAATGTAAACAACATTACAATTTACTTCTATTAATTACTTTGCTTCATTTTTTAGAAATCCTTTGTTGAAGAAAAAGCAATGCACATGGTGAGCCAATCACACAAGGCTTCTATGTGCAGCAACCAATCAGCAGCTATTGAGCATATCTAGATATGCTTTTCAGCAAAGAATATCAAGAGAATAAAACAAATTAGATAATATAAGTAAATTAGAAAGATGTTTAAAATTGCATTCTCTTTCTAAATCATGAAAGAAAAAAATGTGGGTTTCATGGCCATTTAACAGCTCTGCTGGGGTGCTCTTTGCCTCCTCCTACTGGCCAGGAGTTGAATTCCCACTAGTAATTGGAATGAAATTGTTGACTCTCCATGCCATAGGAAAGAAAATATGTTTATCAGCCAGTGAGAAATAAGTCCTTAAGGCCCAGTTATCCTGTAAGTGGGAAAATGAAACACGGACAGTAACCTCAAATGTTTTCTTTTATGATTCAGTTAAAACATGCAATTTTAAACAACTATCCAATTTACTTATTTTATCCTATTTGCTTTGTTCTTTTGGTATCCTTTGTTGAAAAGCATACTGAGGTAGGCTCAGGAGCAGAAATGCACTACTTGGAGCTATCTGGTGATTTGTGGCTGTGGGAGCGGAACTACCATTGGTGCAGCAGGTACAGTGGCACCAGGGCCCAAGTGTTGGGGGGGGCAGTAGTGTGCAGAATTTGTATAATCTTAATGCAGGGGAGCCTTTTATTAGTGCGGGTTGCAATTCCATCTATTTATCTATACTCAAAATCATTATACAGAGCAGCATATTTTTTATTACTATTAATTACTAATGAGTTACCTTTGGGGGGCCCATAACACTTTTGGCACCACCGCCCTCTGTTGAGTAAGTCCGCTACTGTGTGGCTACACATATTTTCCTTTTGTCATTGGCTCATCTGATAGGTTCAGCTAGCTCCAAGCAGTGCAGTGCTGCTTCTTCAACAAAGGGTACAACGAGAATGGAGCAAATTTGATAATTGAAGTAAATGAAAAAAGTTTTGCTCTATCTGAATCAAGAAAGTAACATTTTGGGTGTCATGTACTGTTGATTTTAAAAATGATTTTAGCTTCCATTTTTTGTGAAAAAAAAAACTTTTCAATTGACTTCAGTTATGAAATTTACTTAGTTCTCTTTGTTTCCTTTGTTGAGTAAACTACATGGTAAGGCTTGGGAGCATGAACATTTTTACTATAGTACTATATGGCAGCAGTTTTGCAACAATGTGCATAATCCTGAGCATACCTAGGTATTAAAGTATATGTGATCATCAAAGAAAATCGGGGGAAAAAAATAAACTGTACACTATGGGGCCTGTAGCGTTTCATGTCCGACAGACATCCCTAAATGCTGACAGCACACGCTGTCAGCATTTAACATTGCACAAGCAGTTCTGGTGAATTGCTTGTGCAATGCCGCTCCCTGCGGATTCGCGGCCAATCGGCCACTAGCAGGGGGTGTCAATCAAACCGATCATATCTGATCGGATTGATTGCTGTCCGCCGCTCAGAGCAGGTGGACCAGTTAAGGAGCAGCGGTCTTAACTGCTGTTTCTGGCGAGCCTGAAGGCTCACGCGGAAATAGGGGCATCAGGTGCCATTCGGCCCTTCATAAATCGGCCCCTATGAATCATGAAAGAAAAAAATGTATGTGTCATGCTGCCTCTTTTATATATTATGTAGGATATTTTGACATATTTTGTTGGTCTTTAAAAAAAAAAAAAAAAGATTAAAAAGCCTTGCTGGTATAAAAGTTACTTTGACTCTGCATGAAGTCTTTATATTTTTAGTATGTCAGTACTTGATATTAAAAGGCAAAACACTGTAATTTAATATCTTAGATGCCAGGCAAATTTGCAATCTCCTTGGCAACTGATAGGTTAAAATACTTAAATCAAGGTTTTTGTGTAAGAAGTTTGCCTTAATCTTGCAAATTTTACCAATTTAAAAGAACAAAAAAAAAATAATAAAAAAAAAATGATGTGATATATATGTAACGTTATAGCAATTTCCAAATTAGTTTTTGAAAAAGTCCCCAATTTTTGTGTCCATTAATATGTTTACCGTCTGCTCTTTTATATACACACAAGGATAAAAATGAAAAATTTGTCTATTTAAATTTGCCAACTGTTATTCTTTTTAGCTATAACTTACATCCTTCTTGGCATGCCTAAGCAACTATATATATGGTACTCATATTGAAGATTGTGGTATTCTCACTCCACCCTTTGTGAAAATGAAACAGAATACTCAAACTAAACTGTAGCATCAATGCCGGATTGGCTTACCAGGATACCAGGAGATTTCCCGGTGGGCTGCAGTGGCTGGGGCTGGAAAGCTATAATTTAAAGGGGTGATGAATGGATGTGATTGGGTTGTAGAGGGAGGCGTATCCCAGTAATCCCCTTTGAGAAAAACTTTTTGTTTTTAACATATTTGAATTATGGATTTGTCTATACGTTTGCAACCAGCTTTTTTACACCGGATATCTGCATCACTTATTATGTCTGCATGCAATAATTTTATATATTTTTTTCTGTACCACTAACTTTTTCTTTACTTATCTTTTCCTTCCTTTTCCTTTTAGATTCGCCTTTGTGCTCATGTGTACTCCATAATATCTCCATAGCTATTAAGACAAGCAACAGGGTAACTTCTTTAACTACACTATGGGGTAGATTTATCATAGTGCGAGCGGACATGATATGATGTAGCGTATCATGTCCACTGCATATCGATAAAAGCCGACAGCATACGCTGTCTGCATTTATCATTGCACCAGAAGTTCTTGTGAACTGCTGGTGCAATTCCGCCCCTCTGCAGATTCACGGCCAATCGGCCGCTAGCAGGGGGTGTCAATCAACCTGATTGTATTCGATCAGGTTGATTTCTGTCCGCGGCCTCAGAGCAGGCGGACAGGTTATGAAGCAGCGTTCAAGCTGGAGCAGAAACAGGGGTATCAAGCTCCATACGAAGCTTGATAAATCGGCCCCTATACCTCTATATACAGTAAATATGTTTTCTTCTCTCATATTGCCAAGAGTCCTATTCCATATAGCTTTCTGATAAAATACCATATTGCTTTGATTGATGCATGTAAGAAATATGATCTAATATTTTAAATGCAGAACAAACACAGAAAAATACTTTTTATGAATAATATAAAGAGTTTTCTTACTCATAGATAAATACCATGTTTAGCTATTTTATGTTTGTAATACATTATTAGGATAGGCTGAAATAACATTTCCTACATCTGTAAGTTGATGTTTGGAAGAAGATAAAAATACCACAGTTCTGAGAGGTTTTTCTTGGCACTGAGCTAACTAAAGTATGATGATTTCAGTTTTAATATGTACATCAATAAACTCCTTTTGCTGCTACTCCCTAAATTGCTCACAGATGGCAAGAGATGCTCCAGATGACCCTCTTAATGTCAGATTAGCAGTGGAATCAAAATTTGTTGATGTAAATATAAACTACAACTCCAAAATCACCGTTGTTCATGAAAACTGGACCTCATATTATAGAAGTGTTACTATGAAAGCTCATAACTGTTCACGTAGGGCTTATGGTATTAGACTCTTCTTCCAAATACCTTCTTTATCTTTGATGACCAAGTGGCAATGCCAGCTCTAAATACAACCCAGTGGGACCACAGCCGTCATTTCATTCTTGGACCCAGACAGCACAATGCCTTGAGCCTCCCTGCCAAGTAGGTAATGTCTAGAATCTGAAAAGGAGGAACCCAGTAGACTGTTGGATGGCTATATAGTAAGCATGGATTAGCTTCATTTCCCAGTGTTTTTATTTATTCACTCATTTCTCCTAGAGAGTTAAAGATCAGGGGAGCCATAGGGACAGAAAAAAAGCTTTGTGAACTCAAACTTGTGATTGAAATGGAGACCAGTAGCAAAGAACAGAGGGATCCATCCCTATAAAAGTCATTTCATGAAAGAACACATTTATTGAGGAGAGTCTGCAAGAATTACTTATACACATTTTAAAGGGTCAGTCTAGTCAAAATTAAACTTTCATGATTCAGATAGGATATGCAATTTTAAACAACTTTCCAATTTACTTTTATAAATTTGCTTTGTTTTCTTGGTATTTTTAGTTGAAAGCTAAAGCTAGGTGGGCTCATATGCTAATTTCTAAATCCTCGAAGGCAGCCTCTTATCTGAATGTATTTGACAGTTTTTCACAGCTAGCGGGCATAAGTTCATGTGTGCTATATAGATAACATTTTGCTCACGCACGTGGAGTTATTTAAGAATTAGCACTAATTGTCTGAAATGCAAGTCAATAGATAATAAATAGTCATGTGATAAGAGGGCTGTGAGAAGAAGCTTAGATACAAGGTAATCACAGAGGTAAATAGTTTTTTAATATAACCGTGTTTGTTAAGCAAAACTGGGGAATGGGAAATAAAGGGATTATCTATTTATTTATTTTTTTAAACAATAAAATTCTGGTGTAGAGGGACAGTTCAAAAATAGAAAATCGAGCTCCACTGATGTACAGATAAAAACATCATCCTTTATTATCACAGCGTTAAAAAGTTGTCACACAGACATTCCATCAGGTGTAGCATCTAGCAAAAAAACAGCTAACATGTTTTGGCCTTTGCCGTATTCATAGCTGCATGTTTTGCCCTGATGACATTGTTAGTATTTAAAACCCTTAAAGGGACAGTATACACCAATTTTCATTTAACTGCATGTAATAGACACTGCTATAAAGAATAAGATGCACTGATATAAAAATCCAGTATAAAACAGTTTAAAAACTAACTTAGAAGCTTAAAGTTTAGCTCTGTTAAAAGGATTAGCTAGAACACCCACTGAAAGTGGGAAATATTCAGACACACCCCCCCCCCTTCCTCTGCATAGGAAAAGAATCTTTACACAAACAGGAGCAAGCTGGAGTAGGTATAAATCAGTATTCTCCTAAAACTTTGGGGCTTGGTTAGGAGTCTGAAAATCAGTGCAATGTTATTTAAAAATAAGAAAAACTATAAAAAAAAAAGCTGTATAAGCTATATAAATGGATCATCTACTAAACATGTATGCAAAGAAAAATCGAGTGTATAATGTCCCTTTAACATGATTTAATTGGTTAAAACCAAATTGTGCTCACACCAATGGGAACTAAATATTCTCTTACGGTGGACTAGCGTGATAATTAGTATAGACCTACAGTACATTGAAGGAGGAACCAATACACTATTTACACAATTGAAGCTTCCTTATTTGTAAGATCCGACTATATTTTATATACCATTTCATATTTTATCCTTATATTCATAAGCTCAAGGTAACTATACAAATTAAGTTCGGTAAATCCCTACATTATAATTTATCTGAGGTATTAAACTCAGTGTTAAACTATGTCCCTACACAGCAAATAAAGACAGACTAGTTATTCTCTCATCAGAACTTCATTAATACAGAGATTGTCACCTTTTTCCCAGAAATTTATCAGATCGAATTCTGATTTTAACCCTTGTGGTACCCGTGTACTCATTTTAAAAATCCAAAAGACCTCTCATTTGGCAAGCATTTTTCATGGTCCCCCATTTTTGTCCCCTTTCTCAACTGCTCAATGATGTTCCATTTCAGACTCTCAACACTTTTGTTGTGTTCATATTTAAAGTGTTGTACAAGGCTCTGTCTTGGGTCCCTTACTTTTCTCTCTCTATACATCCTCCCTTGGAAAACTAATAGCCTCCATTGGATTCCAGTACCACTTATATGCTGATGATACCCAAATCTATCTTTCCTCTCCTGATATCTCTTCCTCTTTACTCAACCAGATTTCCAACTGCCTCTCTGCAATTTCCTCTTGGATGTCTTCACACTAATTACAACTTAATCTGTCCAAAACTGAGCAACTTATTATTCCCCCTTCTTAGAAACATTGAACACTTGACATTTCTCTGATGGTTGGAGACGCTATTCTCAATACCTCACCCCAGGTCTGCTGTTTTGGGATCACACTTGACTCAGAACTCACATTCAACCCACATATACAAGCGCTTTCCAAATCCTGCCGTTCACACCTATGCAGCATTTCCAGAATTCATCCTTTCAATAACTAAAAAAACTACAAAAAAACGAATTCCCTCATTTTGTCACGCATTGATTATTGCAATCTGCTTCTAAATGGCCTTCCAAAACACTGCCTTTCCTCCCTCCAATCTATTATGAATGCTTCTGCTAGACTCATCCACCTAAGTCGCCGATCTACATCAGCTGCTCCGCTCTGCCAGTCTCTACACTGGCTCAGTGAAAAAGTAAAAGAACAGTTCTGTAACTGACTATTTAAATACCAGGAGACCGGTACAGTGCATTATTAATTGGGTACATTTAGGACCATGCCTTCCCCATCGTTAGATACAACCTAAAGTTCATAAGTATTTACATGTATGCACAGTTCCAATAATTAGTTGTATTTGCAGGCAGTGTTTTCTCCTAACTAGCAGGGAGAGGTACCAATCTGGATAGCAGTGACAATGGACAATATATATAAATATAACAAAAAGCAGCTTTGAAGCTGCACTCACGTCCCTCTTGTTCCAATCTTCTCCAGTGGCGACAAACAACAGCTCTACTGTGCTCATCAGCAAATTTCTGTGTTGTCTCTTTACAGCGGTGTTCCGCCTTGATGTTATTCCTGCTTTGTGGCTGTTTGAAAGGAGACTCCACCGGGCTTCTCCCTCCTCCCTGGTAGTGTGACACTGCCATGCAACCGGTCTTGTTATTTTCCTCTTATCAGCAAGTGGATCCTCCCTTCGGTAACCCGTGCTCTCAACACGGCCAAAGTAGTGTAAAATGAAGTAAAAAATGGAGCACCGAGCAGGGAGTTAAAAAGAACAACTTTATTGAAAAAAACACTTTAGCAGGGACCAATGTCCCCGGGGTAAAATGGAATGTATCGCTGCAACTACCAAGCATGCCTAGCTTGTGCTAAGGTACAGCTAGGGGATAGCTTTGAGTGTCTGGCCACAGGTGAAAGACATCCAATAAAGCTGTGTCTAAATTGTAGGTCAACCTACATAATTTATTTAATCTCTTGTAACCAATGTGCTCTCCAGTATGTGGGCCTCAGTACAAGGGAGGCTAGTGTCAGGATTAGAGAGGGCTTGGCAGACATAAGGACAGGAACTCTCACGACACCGTTAATAAATCACTTTTCACACTTTCACAATAAGGATGTAGGTAGCTTTAAGTGGAATATCATAGAAAAGGTTCCTCCTACTAAAAGGGGTGTAGATAGAACCAGAAAACTAGCAGAGAGGGAGGCCTACTGGATATTCAAACTTAAGACCAGAATTCCAGTGGGCCTCAACTCCGAATTTGATTTAATCAAATTCTGGTAAAAATAAAGTCCACCCTTACCTTTATATCAGCTACATCCCCACAATAAGAGCAAGGCATATAGGTCTACCTTTATTTGGTCCTAAGGGGGGCAAGAATTAACAACTATTAAGTGTCCAAAGTAAGTAGGGAATAACAAGGATAGCAGGGATATCACCAGATACAACAGCAAGTATCAATAGTGGCTATTGTTCTGTTAAGTTATTATGGGCAATGTACATGGAGTTGCCCATGCCAGAGTTTTATACTCTGTTATGGTACATCATAGGCCCTACTTTTTAGGCTCCACCACAGTCATTAATTTACAAATGGAAGAAGCAGTATAATTAACTTAGGTTCTAATGGAAATTGATTGGTTATCTTTTATTGACACATATTAAGTATGACACACAAGCCCAGGATATACACAAGTATAATATGTTAATCCTTAGTGAACGGAGGATTCAGTAGCTTGTAGTGTCAATAAATATGTTAGCATACATCTAGCCCCGGTCTAACATTTCTGTGAGCGCAACTGAAACGGGGATTACGCTACTGGCAGTCTCTGTTTGGCCTGGTTACAAGAAGGTGTGTTTCACCTAGCAAGTGGGAGAACCGGAGAGTGCCAGTAATCCTATGGGCAATCTACAATTGGTATACATTAAGTATATAAAAGAAGCCCAGGAAATATACAAGTATAATACGCCATTCCAATGCAATGTGAACGGAGCAGCTGGTTAATGCAAATATGTTAACATACATTCAGCCCCAATTCAATAGTACTAGGAGCGCAATTGAAACGGGGATTACGTTACTGGTAGGCTCTGATTGGCCCGTTTACAGGAAGGTGTGTTTTACCTAGTGAATGGGAACACCAGAAACTACCAGCAACCCGATTGGCAGCTAAGACTAGGATAGGTATTTTAAGTTCTAACAATGTGAAATATTTTACATGTGGCTAGGATTACGGCGTGGGTGCCGAAACATGTTAGCCTAATTTCTTTTTGTACCTCTACACTGGCTCCCCATACACTCCAGAATACAATTTAAAGTATTAACCTTAACTTACAAAGCACTCATCAGTCTAACTCCCAACTATATTTCTTCTCTCATCGTGAAATATTCCCCATCCCGTCCTCTTCGATCATCCTCTGACTTAAGTCTCTCCACTCCTGTTATTTCTACGTCCCACTCCATCTCCATGACTTCACACATGCTGCTCCTGCCCTCTGGAACTCTCTACACCACTCCATAAGACTGTTTCCTACCTTGTATAGCTTCAGACGCTCCTTAAAAACCCACCTATTCAGAGAAGCTTACCATTTCTCCTCCATTCCTCATCCTAGCCAAATTAATACATGAACTGCCTGACTCACTGCTGCAACTACAACCAATGTGACAAGCTACCCCAACCTTATGTCTCTGCACCCTAAACCTGTAGACTGTGAGATCTCCAGAGCAGGGCCCTCTTCCTCCTGTACTAGATTTGTTTAGTTTTGTTATGTTTTGTATTTTATCACAAATCCTTGTCATTGTATACCCCTATCATTGTACCCAGCGCTACGGAATTTGGCGGCACTATACAAATAAATGATAATAATAATCATCATAATAAAGGGTGGTAGTGAGGGTACCTGAATCCCATTTAGGGGTAGGATGAGGCTAAATAGTAATAATAATCCAAAAAATCAATGGTAAGAAGAATATGTATATGGAATTGAAAATGTATTATTAATTGCGAATTATAGGCCGGTAATCCACTCCACAGTTGGGATGTGGCAGAAAATTGCAGGTGAGAAATCCAGTTCAGGTTTTTCCCCACAAGTTTTGTCACCTGCAGCTAATTAACCTGCAGTTAATTAATGTCAATTACCACTTGTTAAATAGTGTTTGCTGTGCTTGTTAGATAGAACCGGTGAGATACAGCAAGAAAATATGCTGAAGCTGTGCTACTCTCTAAAGAATCTAGGCCTGTAAGTTTGATGTTGCTTTGTAATCTTGCAGTTGTGGATCAGCCACTCAACTTTAGTTAGACTGCTTTATTCTGTTTAGTAAGCGCTATGGAGCAAGGATTTGTTTTGCTTTGTTAAAAACTATGTTCCTGCACATTGTCTGTGAATAAGCAGGCTAAGGCTTTTACACTTAAACCAGAATGTGTGTCTATAAAAAGACTGTGTGTTCAAGCTGACTTATTCCCAAGGAGCTGGGTATTTTTGTCACATTTGGTAGAGTATCGGGCAGCACACTGATAAGACTGTAAAGCAGACAAGAGGCAATTTGCAAAAATGGAAGAGGTTATAAAAGCTTTGGTCCAGTCTGTAGCAGTGCAGGAGGAAACGAACAGAGTGTATGCTGACACCAAAGCTACACAGAAAGGTAACATTGCAGCTTTGAAAGAACTGGTGCTAAGTCAAAAAGTTAAATACAGATTCCCTGATTAAGCAGTTGGCAGTCACACAAGTGGAGGGGCATCGTTTGATGAGAGAGGAGCACCAAAGTGCCATTCATGCCATACATCAGGAAATCCAGAGCCTATCTGAGAGGCTTTCCGGGAGTGTGGCAGGAGTGCCACAAAGTTTCAGAGTGTTTGGCGTAATTACTTGCAGAAGATGGCGGCTACTGACTACAGATGATGTTGAGGGTTACCTGATGGCATTTGAGCAAACTCCCTAGAGGGAAGGCTGGCCTGTGGCTGAGTGGGCAGGTCTTCTTGTACCGATCCTGAGTGGAGAACCACAGAAAGCATACTTTGGATCCAGAGCAAGCCAGAGACTATAACAAGATAAACGGACATTATACACTAGATTTTTCTTTGCATAAATGTTTTGTAGATGATCCATTTATATAGCACATCTGGCAGTGTTTTTATAAAAATGTATAGTGTTGCTTTTTTTTAAATAACATTGTGCTGATTTTCAGACTCCTAACCAAGCCCCACGGTGTCAGATGTATTAACTCATCTACAGACTCCTGCTGTGTTCTGTTTATGTTATCTGTCTTTTTATATGCAGGGAAGGGGAGGAGGGGGTGTCTGCTCTTATTGTTTCCCCAGCCCCTATCACTGAGTGTCCCAGACTAACCTTATCAACAGTGCTAAACTAGGAGATTCTAAGTAAGTTTTTAAAATGTTTTATACTGGATTGTTAGATCAGCATCTGTGCATATTCTTCTTTATAGTAGTGTCTATTACATACAGTTATATGAAAATTTGTGTATACTGTCCCTTTAAAGGCAGAAATCTTGGCCCACCTGGAAGTGACTAATACAGCTTGTGCCCAGAGGTTTTAAACCTAGAATTACACCAAAATAAAACTGTCAAGCCTTATATTTGACTACATCTTGCCAGAAAGTGGCTGAGAACTATTCATCTAATGTTGTTGTGTAGCTACTCATGATGGATTGGTTCCTGAGGAGTCAGAGTGATCCCCAAACAAATGACCAGTGCACAGTGGTAGATAATGATTTACTTTATTGTGTTGAAAAGAAAGGGTCAGAGGTGACAAAGCAGGTGCCACAAGCCTATCGGCACACTGTATTAAATCTTGCCCATAGCCATATTCTTGGGGGTCACCTAGGGGTGCAAAAGACAAGAGAGAGAATTCACAGAAAGTGTTATTGGCCTAGTGTTTCTTGCAGCAACAACAAATTATTGTTCTTTGTGCCCTGAACATCAGTTTACTGCTACATTTACTGCTTACCACAGTCCCTTAGTGCTCTTGCTTCTTATAGAAGTTCAATTTGAATGTATTGCAATGGATTTTGTGGGTCCACTTGTAAAGTTCGCTAAAGAATTAATACTAATGTTTAGCCAGGTTGGGATACCCAAAGAGATCCTGACTGGGGGGTAGGAAATGTGACAGAGCTAATGGGATTGTGTACAAGGGAGTGTATCTTTCCCTTCAAATTTTGCGTTGTTGTTGGTGGAATTGAAAATGTATTATTAATTGTGTGAAATGGGCCAGTAATCCACTCCACTGTCTGGATATGGCAGAGAATAGTAGGTGAGGAATCCAGTTCAGGTTTTTCCCCACAAGCTATAGTTTTCTAACCTGCAGCTAATTAATGTCAATTACCACTTCTAGATTATGAGTGGACTGCTATTTAGCGCTCCCGCTTGCGTGTTAATTTAGCAAGATGGAGGCTTTTTGCATGCGTCGGGTTGTGCTCGTTTTTATGAGTTGAAAGTAAAAAGTGAAAGTTTGAATATCGCGACCATGTTAATGTATTCTCCCATAGTCTTCAATGGAGCATGAAAACTGTAAAAAAAAACACCTATACTTGCATGCTAACCTGACCGCGTTGATTCAAGTGTGCTAAACCAAACATGATTTATAAATATTTTACATTCCAATGTTCTTCACATAGATATATAGGAATATCTATTTAAAACAATTAGAACATATTCTAATATGTGAATAACATTGTAATTTGAAATATTTACAGTACATACACAGTTAAACACTTTATTAAATATGAATATTGCATAATGTGTTTTTTTTTTAGCATTTCAGCTACTTGACTGCAAAGGGCTCTAATACACACACACACACACACACACACACACATACACATACATATATACATATATATATATATATGTGTGTGTATGTGTAATTATGCATTTATATGAGAATATATGTCTGTACATACACACATATAAACATATATATATAGTATATATAGTATATATATATATATATATATATATATATATATATATACTGTATATACATACATATATGCATATTTAGACATGTATATGTATGTATCTCTGATTTAAAGCCCATTGCATGCATTTTTTTCTAACACCTGAGACCTCATAAGTTTGAGCCCTTATGACGTTTAAATGTAAAAAAAATATATAATAATGTTTATGAGACCATGTTAATTTGAGTGTAACTGTACTGTTAAATGTATTTTTGATGTGTTTTGTGTAACTTTTTTATCCCACATAACAGTTAAGAAGATCTCTGAACTTGTGCTAACCTGACGCACATTAAATTCAATTGCTCTTTCAACTCATAATCGTTGCGTGCAAATAAAACAAAATTATCACTACTGCACTACAGTTAGCACTCCACTTGTAATTTAGCCCTCTATGGGTTAACCTTCAGGTTTCTGAAGGAGAGTTGCAGCGCATGTAAAAACACAGCACAGGAATGCAGTGAAAGCTAAAATTCAACATGGCCTCACCCATGACTAAAGGAAGGCAGGGAATAACCTCAATACTATGCTTATAGCGTGTTTAGTATTTAATGTCCCTTTAACATTTAACCAGTAATTTCTTACATATTGAATTGAGTGCTGATTCCATATCTATATTGTTGTTTTCCCCATTTATCTTGTAACTCATTTATTCACTATCACATTGATTGACTGAAAAGTGCTAGACATAGAGGTCAAAAGGATTCAGAGCTAGTTGTGTACTATGAATTATTTAAGATCATGAATTTTCAGATGGAATTTTAAAAAGGTAGACAAGACTGTTTTATGAATATAGAGTAGTTTGTAGTTACAGAGAATGTCTTGTGAGTAAAGAAAGGTTATATGAGCTATAAATGGTGCAAATAGTCTTCATTAATAATACATTTGTGTTATCTTTCTCTTATAAATGAACTTGTCATGTAGAATAACTTTTTAAAGGGACACATTCACAAGAGTAAAGGGATACTAAAGTCAAACTAAAACTTTCATAATTCAGAAAGAACACACAATTTTAAGAGACTTTCCAATTTTTCTTTTGATATGCACATTTTCTGAGGCACCAGTTTCTTCAGAGCATGTGCGCAAGAGTTCACAGTGTATACGTATATGAGCCTGTAATTGGGTGTTTGCTGTCACATGATATAGGGGACTGGCAAGTTGAAAGACATTTTGAAATGTGTCAAAACAAATCTACTGCTCATTTAAAATTCATAGCAAGTGATATTGCATTGTCTTTTTATTATGCATTTTCTTATTCTGCAGTTCTACTGTATTTAACGAGGTAATGGGGTTCACTCTGTAAAATATGTATATGGGAAAAGGAGCAGCAGTCATAAATAAATATGATATGGTGGGATAAAAATAATCCACATATAAGGAATAAGCAGATATGGGGATTATTTTTTTCTACATCTCTTTGTGTCTTCATTGTTCTCTTATGTCCAAGACACTAATAATGTGTTAAGAAAGTTAAACTAATTTGTAGTGACTCCAAATACTAGTAACACTTGGGCCTAGATTTAGAGTTTTGCGGCCAAAGGGGTGCGTTAGCTACGCGTGTTTTTTTTCCCCCTTACCTTTTAAATAACCCTGGTATTTAGAATTCTCTGAAGGGCTACGTTAGGCTCCAAAAAGGGAGCGTAGAGGCATATTTACCGCTACTTCAACTCTCAATACCAGCGTTGCTTACGGTAGCGGCTAGCTGAAAAAACGTGCTCGTGCGCGATTCCCCCACAGGAAACAATGGGGCAGTTTGGGATGAAAAAAAACCTAACACCTGCAAAAAAGCAGCGTTAAGCTCCCAACGCAGCCCCATTGTTTCCTATGGGGAAACACTTTCTAAGTCTGCACCTAACACCCTAACATGTACCCCGAGTCTAAACACCCCTAATCTTACACTTATTAACCCCTAATCTGCCGCCCCCGCTATCGCTGACCCCTGCATTTTATTATTAACCCCTAATCTGCCGCTCCGGACACCACCGCCACCTACATTATACCTATGTACCCCTAATCTGCTGCCCACAACACCGCCGACTCCTATAGTATATTTATTAACCCCTAATCTGCCCCCCCAATGTCGCCGCTACCTTACATACACTTATTAACCCCTAATCTGCCGACCGGACCTCGCCGCCACTATAATAAATGTATTAACCCCTAAACCACCACACTCCCGCCTCAAAAACCCTAAAATAAATAGTATTAACCCCTAATCTGCCCTCCCTAACATCGGCGACACCTAACTTCGGACCTCGCCGCTACTCTAATAAATGTATTAACCCCTAAAGCTAAGTCTAACCCTAACCCTAACACCCCCCTAAGTTAAATATAATTTTTTTCTAACGAAATAAATTAAATATTATTAACTAAAGTCTTCCTATTTAAAACTAAATACTTACCTGTAAAATAAACCCTAATATAGCTACAATATAACGAATAATTATATTGTAGCTATTTTAGGATTTATATTTATTTTACAGGCAACTTTGTATTTATTTTAACTAGGTACAATAGCTATTAAATAGTTATTTACTATTTAATAGCTACCTAGTTAAAATAATTACAAAATTACCTGTAAAATAAATCCTAACCTAAGTTACAATTAAACCTAACACTACACTATCAATAAATAAATTAAATCAATTAACTACAAGTACCTACAATTAAATAAACTGAACTAAATTACAAAAAAAAACCCACTAAATTACAAAAAATATAAAAAGATTATAAGAATTTTAAGCTAATTACACCTACTCTAAGCCCCCTAATAAAATAACAAAGCCCCCCAAAATAAAAAAATTCCCTACCCTAATCTAAATTAAAATAGTTAACAGCTCTATTACCTTACCAGCCCTTAAAAAGGCTTTTTGCGGGGCATGCCCCAAAGAAATCAGCTCTTTTGCCTGTAAAAAAAACACAATACCACCCCCCAACATTACAACCCACCACCCACATACCCCTACTCTAACCCAAACCCCCCTTAAATAAACCTAACACTCCCCCCTGAAGATCTCCCTACCTTGAGTCGTCTTCACTCAGCCGAGCAGCGATGGACCAAAAGAAGACATCCGGAGCGGCAGAAGTCTTAATCCTATCCGGGCAGAAGAGGACATCCGGACCGGCAAACATCTTCATCCAAGCGGCATCTTCTATCTTCATCCATCCGACGAGGAGCGGCTCCATCTTCAAGACCTCCGGCGCGGAACATCCTCTTCTCCCGACGACTAGACGACGAATGAAGGTTCCTTTAAGTGACGTCATCCAAGATGGCGTCCCTCGAATTCCGATTGGCTGATAGGATTTTATCAGCCAATCGGAATAAAGGTAGGAAAAATCTGATTGGCTGATTGAACTTGAATCTGATTGGCTGATTCAATCAGGGTTAGGGTTATTTTTAGGGGTTAATACATTTATTATAGTGGCGGCAAGGTCCGGTCGGAAGATTAGGGGTTAATAAATATTATGTAGGGGTCGGCGATGTTAGGGGCAGCAGATTAGGGGTACATAGGGACAATGTAGGTGGCGGCGGTGTGCGGTCGGCAGATTAGGGGTTAAAAATTTATTAGAGTGGCGGCGATGTGGGGGGACCTCGGTTTAGGGGTACATAGGTAGTTTATGGGTGTTAGTGTACTTTAGAGCACAGTAGTTAAGAGCTTTATGAACCAGCGTTAGCCCAGAAAGCTCTTAACTCCTGACTTTTTTCTGCGGCTGGAGTCTTGTCGGTAGAGGTATAACGCTCACTTCAGCCAAGACTCTAAATACCAGCGTTAGGAAGATCCCATTGAAAAGATAGGATACGCAATTGGCGTAAGGGGATCTGCGGTATGGAAAAGTCGCGTCTGGAAAGTGAGCGTTAGACCCTTTCCTGCCTGACTCTAAATACCAGCGGGCGGTAAAAAGCAGCGTTAGGACCCCTTAATGCTGGTTTTGACGGCTAACGCAGAACTCTAAATCTAGGCGTTGATGTGGAATCAACAACAGCACTGTACTTTTCAGAATTTAGGGCACATGAATATTAAATTAACACTGAGCTGGTTGTCCAATTGTTGGAATTTATTCTTCAGAATTGCATCTTCATGTTTGATGGCAGTTTTAACAATCCAATTTGAAGAGCTGCTATAGGTGCCATATGTTTCCCGCCTATGTCCGTTTACATTTTTTCTTTTAGAAACTCCAAGAGGTCTTTCAGCACTTATAGGAGTGAGTGGAATCTTTCTCTGAGTTTGTTGGAAATCTAAATCAAATAATTACAACATATCAAGCCAATGAATACGATTTCTTAAACTAACGATTACTAAAATAGAAGGTATGCTACACACACAGGCGCACCGAAAGGAGACAGCAACTAAAGGCATCTCAGTTGGACAATTTTTTATGGTTAAAATGTAATTGTTCCAGTGAGACAACATTTAAGAAACAGGCTGTGGAGATGTCGGAGAGCTTTATTGGTAGGGGATATTCAAAAGACAAATTAGGTGGCCCTGGACAAGAACTAGGAACAGTCCCTGCATTCAGTAACTTTATGTTAAGAATTAATCCAAAGGTAATAATTTAATTACTAAATGTAATTCCCATTGGGGCAAATTGAAAGGAATTGTAAGGAAGCACTGGCATATTTTTTCCTCAAATCCCTAAATGATAGTATTCCTGATTATCCTCTTTTGACAGCTTGGAGAGCTCTCAAGTTCTCATGCTAGTCTAAAGTGAACTTGTAAGGGAACAAATACCTTTCATATGGCTTGACACAACACAACATTATATGGGTTGTAAAACCCTTGTAGACACTGTGTACTGTACTTTATTGAAGGAGCAACTAGTTTTGGTACTCATCCTGGTGAAACATACCAAATAAAACAATCGACTACTTGCACAAGTGGAGTGATTTATTTATTTCACTGTTCTACCCCATGTTTTATGTTCGTACAACACGTTTGCTAGACATTTTCAGAGCTGTCACAATTCTCAAGTTTAAACATTTTAGTTATTTAACACTATGAGGCCCATTTATCAATCTCCAAATGGAGCTTGAGGGCCTGTGTTTCTGGCGAGTTTTCAGACTCGCCAGAAACAGAGGTTATGAAGCAGCGGGCTAAAGACCGCTGCTCCATAACTCTGTCCATCTGCTCTGAGTAGGCGGAGAGAGATCGCCACAATTCAACCTGTTCGAAAACGATCGGTTGATTGACACCCCCTGCTGGCGGCCGATTGGCCGCAAGTCTTCAGGGGGCGGCATTGCACCAGCAACTCACAAGAGCTGCTGGTGCAATGCTGAATATGGAGAGCGTATATGAACACGGAACCCAAAAATGTTATTTCATGATTCAGAGACAACATGCCATTTTAAATAACTTTCAAATTTTTTTAAAAAAAAATATGCTTTGTCACAATCACAAAAGAAAATATTCGGGTTTCATATCCCTTTAAGCAAAACCATAGGGGGTAATATTGAGAAGTTACCAATACATCATGAATCAATATGGATGTATTGTTTATTGAAACCCACAGATGTTCTCATCTGCGGGTTTGAATGAAAAAAAATATTATTCTTTGTAATCTTTTTTTATTATTGTTGACCCTGTGGTTTATAAGCAAAAGTAGACATTAGTCCTGCATTGTCTATTCCCTTAGTGCAGGGGTGGCCACACTTTTTTGTGTTGGGATCTACTTTTCAAAAGTAGCACTGACTTCAATTTGGGTTAACAGTAGCAACCCCTTGTGCCATGTTACAAAACACTGCATTCTAATTACTGCCACTGACCCCCTTTACTTTGGGCCGCGGGCTTGGCCTGATATGACCCAGTGAGGCTTACACAAATACATTTCGATAGCGCGCCATGTAGACCATTACTTACCGGGTTAACATGTTCATTTGCCAGATGTCAATCAGACTTGTTCCTTTAGCATAGATCAGCAGCCTCATTCTTTACTTTTTCTATCTATTGACGCTTACCCTCCTAACTATACTATACCACTATATCCATTGGGAGAGAACTGACTCAACCATGCTTTTGATAGGCCAATTGTGTTTTCGTTCAAAAATCATCTACATTGATAGGTTGAAATCGATGTCACTCAAGATACAATCCCTTAGCACTTTTCATGTCAGACCATCAGACTGTTTAATCACACACCGCGGTAGATAAAGCTGTATTCCTAGCAACCATACTCTATTCACACCCCATTGTTGAGATCACGTAACTTGACCACATCATTTTGATCACATCGGCCGTGATCTACCAGCATTGCCTTCGGATCTACTGAAAGATCCCGATCTACCTACTGGGCGCCCCTGCCTTAGTGTGTATAGCGGTTACCTACAGTATATATGGGCTAATAAATAGGATTTATCGTTGAGCTTAAGGTGGTGTCTCGACATAATAGTCTAGATTAAAAGTGGAACAATAAATTTGTATCACTCTTGAGTGAAAACTGCGCTAAAGGTAAATCAATAGTGTTGTCATGTTAGCGCTGGTATTACAAGTTGAAAGTGAAGTACAGATATGGTGACCACACTAACTCCCTTTCCTTATACACTTCTATGGAGAGTGCTAAAGAAAGCCTTTTCTTTTTATCCTTCACGTGCTAACCAGAAGCTGCGCTAGACCAATTGTGCTAAAGGGGTGGTAAAACATATTATGCTGGTCTTGTAATTACCACTAACTAACTCCTTTACATTCTGGTTTTGCAGTGTTGTGGTGCCCTTAATCCAGTCTGGGATGGCAGTTTCAGAGGAGTTACGTCTTGTGTCTTTAACGGACCCATTCAGCCTTGTGATTATCTCAGAAGAAGGTGTAACCTTGTAAAGCAAGCCAGTTTGTGAGTATGCTGAAACAGACCCCCACAAACCAGCTGCACATGGATATGGTAGGAGTTAGAATCCCCTTTTATTGGACATGAGCAGCAAGGTTGTTAAATGCATGTTACACAGTCAATTTCCAGAGCGTGTATTTCACACTAAGAGCCCCGGAGCGCTTTGTGTGTTTTGTTTTATCTATGCACAAACATTTGACACACTACTGTTGCTTGGACACTACAGTCATAAAGACTTGGTTCCTTATTTACTTAGGCATTGATTAACTGGCAATCATATGTATGGAGTGAATAAGAAACTCATTTATGTGTTTGTAACTGGAATCTTTTTTGTATTTAGCCATTAATATATTGTGAAGATTGCAACTTTGTGTCATTGCTTTACCGTGTCATAATTATGTTAAATGTTCTTTCTCTTTACATGTATTTAATGGCCTTTAAATTAATATTTGCTAATATTGAATTGTAGTGAGCAAAGCATAAACACACATTTCATGTATCTTTCATACACTTATAATAATTTGTAACCATGGTAGACCTGTGTAACCATGAGCAGTTATTTCAAAGTGTTTCATTTCAGCAACAGTGCTTTTGTTGTAACTTGCTTAAAGTGATGGTAAATCCTAGCATTTTTTGAAATGCTAGGATTTACCAGTGCTATAATTAAAGGGGACTTTCAGTCATGAAATATAAAAAACTTCATGCTGAAAGTACCTTTATTTGCCAGTGAATTTATGCAGAGCTGAGAGCCTCCGGCCAGCCATAACAAAATGCTATTTTCACAATGAGGTTACATTTCCACCTCTTAGCCAATAGCGTTCTAGCCATGTGGCATAATGCTGCACAGCTATTGGCTAAGAGATGAAAAGGTCACCTCATTGAAAAAAAAAATGGTGGCCAGAGGCACTCAGCTTGGCATAAATTTACGGGCAAATAAAATTACTTTAAGCATTACGTTTTTTTTATACTTCATGACTGAAATTCTCTTTTATTTTTAGTATTGGTAAATCCTAGCCTTTCAAAAACACTAGGATTTACTATCACTTTAAAGGGAAATTTTATTAAAAATAATGTTGCCTCAAGTACTTTTCAACTTAATGGGGCATTATTTTCTATCTTGCATATGAAAGAGAAGCAATTATCCATTTTAAAATTACAATAAAGCTGTTTAAATGGACTGAAATTAATGAGAAATCTATACAATTGATATTCAAGTATCAATTGTTTATTGACTGATAAGGAAATCAGCCTTATTCATATCCGATACGGAACTATATATAGACCAGTTTGCCGTACTGTGCACTCAATGAACTACTGTAAATGTTGATAAAAATAGAAATTTATTGTGTTTTGCTGGTATCTGAAAAACACTGTTAATAGCAGAACTTATTGTTCTTGTCCCAACAACAAAAAGGACAAGTATAAAAGGTGTTTTGCTACCAAGCACACATACTCAACTTCCATCTGCAATGTCATATATCTGTTTAGCTTTCTGCAAGGTCTATCTTGTAATCTAATCAACTAGATCTAGCGACATAATACACTGAGCAATCTTTGGATGTTTGTCTTTGCATCTTAGTTAAATCTTAGTCAAATCCGGCGTTTTAAAAACGTATGCAAAAATATGTAATGATTTTAAGCAAAAAAAAATAAATAGTACTTTTTTTTTCTTTGAGGCTTTTGCCGCTCATTTGCTTTGAAATACAAATTTGTTCAATTTTGGAAGCAATTATGTAAACTGCTTGAAATATGTTTTAAAAACACAATAACAAAAATTTTGCATTTGTATTTTTCTGCATAGAAAAATAAATCCAATGTATTTAAAATATTACTCATGGACAGCTTGGGTGTTAGTTCCCAGGAGTAATGGATTGTGAACTCTCACCACCTTTATGAAAGAAAATACAATTCATGTTTTCCTGATAAATTCATTTCTTTAATGGTGGTGAGAGTCCACAAGCCCCCACCCAATTATTTATATTATTATTTTTGAGTATGCACCTCCTTTGTTCCATGCTCTTTTTTATTGCTCTTATTTTCTTTTCCTACCTTCTTATTTTCTGGCTTGGCTAAATGTCACACTAGTTTCATATAAGGTAGAAGGGGTTTTTAAGGGCTCTTGAAGTTTTGGGATCTTTTCCTCCTCCTAGTGGCCAGGAGTATAGTTCCCAGGAGTAATGGATCATGGACTCTCACCACCATGAATTAAATTAATTTATAAGGTAAGCATAAATTATATTTTTGTGACATTTATATGTATTACACATTTTTATTTGTTGTACTGAGAAAAAAAATGCTTTTATAGTTGTGAGGTGCGTTTCAGTCCAGCAATAAAGTAGCGGAAGTTAAACTTATCAGCCAATGAATACACAGTACATAGATTTTAACTTTAAAATAAACAGATTTTAAATAAATTATCTGAGTGTGCTGTCCCTTTAACATTAATTTCCCATTGTTTCCAAACATGTAAGAAGCCAAGTGACTTTAGTAAATAGATTCTATTATGTATACAATATACGCTGTACTGTCCTGTTTGCCCCCGGGTGATTAGCTTTAACCTTTTCTAAGAAATCAATTTCCCTGAAGGTTATTTCTCCATGTATCCTTTTTTAACAATGACTTCTACCATATCTATGTTGTGTGACCAGTTTAGCATTTCTTCTCCTCAGCAAGCTACTTATTACCTAATTAGAGTTTAAGGTTAGGACTAAAATTTGCAGGTGCAAACTTAAAAGAACATAGGGGAATGTTATCAGTAGTCATTCAACTGTTGAGGTCGCTAACGGCAGGCAGAGTCATGGATAATGCACTCTGAACATTTAAAATGCAGTACTTTTAAAAACTATTTACACACAAAGAAAAAATGTTTATATATATATATATATATATATATATATATATATATATATATATATATATATATATATATATATATATATATATATATATATATATATATATATATAGATATTTACACACACACACAACACAGAAATTCTGGCACTCTCTTGCAAGCACACAGCTATATTAAATGCAAAAGCGATGAGTAAGTTGCAGTATTTGGCCAAATGGTGATAGACCCAGGACCACGTCAAGGTCTCTTCCTCCCTGGGTCCCTAACCTACAGCCACATAATGCTTGCCTTCAACCAAACACACTGTAATACACACAACGGTGACACAGGTCCTTTGTAATTTACCTGGACACATACAAAAGACGGAAACTCTCAAACAAGACTGGCACATCTCATGACTGAAAGCTCACAAGCACTCACAGACATCTGCACAGCTTTCAGGGACTCGGGCAGTTAACCCAGACAAGCCTGGGTGCAAAGTCCATAAGGAAAATTGCAAACCAAAATTATTAACCCAACACATAAAATGTCTTTAACTCTCTTGCAAGTGCACAGCTAGATCAAAAGCAACATTTTAAAAAAAGTAACATTATTATTGTGATTTCAATTATCTAACTAACATAAAATTTTTATTTATTTAAGTGTATTTAACATCATTATTATTTAAGTTATGACCATCCATTACCCCTTTTTTGCTTAGAATCATAGCCCTGTTTGGCATCAATGGGGTTCCCAGGTGTCCAGTCCATTATGTTAACAAGCTTTCCAGCAAAATCTTCACAAAAATACTGGACACTTAAATGTCCCTGAGTGTTAGCTAAATATAAAAGGCCTCCTATCCCTAAAATCATTATAAATATAGAGCAGGAAGTAGGGGCAGTCAATGAGGTTAAATTGCTTCTGTTTGCATATGCTACTAGCAGCCAAATAGGTAAAATGATTGTTTTGTGTGTTAGTGACAGTGAAGGAATAAAATCACTGCTGCTCATTTGTGAAAAATATATAGCATATGATTAAGAGTATTGGTTGATGCCACCTATCATTTTGCCACTGACAGATTGTCAAATATTTTGTGGAGAACAGCGGGAAGCCCTATCATCCTACAGATAGACAGATGGAGAGTCGGATAGACAGAGAGATAAAGCATTGCATTCCATAAGTTGAAAGGGAATTCTTTATATAAATTATTCAACCTAAATCCCTCTTTTTCAAACCTGTCCTCGGACCTCCCCAACAGGCCACATTTTGAGGCTATCTGAACTGGAGCACATGTGAATTAATCAGCTTATTAGTAAACATTGTTATTTTACCTTTACCTGCTCTCATCCAATGTAATCCTGAAAATCTGGCCTGTTGGGGAGGCTTGAAGACAGGTTTGAAAACCAGTGGCCTAAATATAGAATTAATGTTATATAGGTTATTATACAGATATACCCACATATAAAAACAATTGCTTTGCTTTCTTTGGCCTAGATTTGGAGTTCGGCGGTAAAAGGGCTGTTAACGCTCCGCGGGCTTTTTTCTGGCCGCACCATAAAATTAACTCTGGTATCGAGAGTTCAAACAAATGCTGCGTTAGGCTCCAAAAAAGGAGCGTAGAGCATTTTTACCGCAAATGCAACTCTCGATACCAGAGTTGCTTACGGACGCGGCCGGCCTCAAAAACGTGCTCGTGCACGATTCCCCCATAGGAAACAATGGGGCTGTTTGAGCTGAAAAAAAACCTTATACCTGCAAAAAAGCAGCGTTCAGCTCCTAACGCAGCCCCATTGTTTCCTATGGGGAAACACTTCCTACGTCTGCACCTAACACTCTAACATGTACCCCGAGTCTAAACACCCCTAACCTTACACTTATTAACCCCTAATCTGCCGCCCCCGCTATCGCTGACCCCTGCATATTTTTTTAAACCCCTAATCTGCCGCTCCGTAAACCGCCGCCACCTACGTTATCCCTATGTACCCCTAATCTGCTACCCCTAACACCGCCGACCCCTATATTATATTTATTAACCCCTAACCTGCCCCCCACAACGTCGCCGACACCTGCCTACACTTATTAACCCCTAATCTGCCGAGCGGACCTGAGCGCTACTATAATAAAGTTATTAACCCCTAATCCGCCTCACTAACCCTATCATAAATAGTATTAACCCCTAATCTGCCCTCCCTAACATCGCCGACACCTAACTTCAATTATTAACCCCTAATCTTCCGATCGGAGCTCACCGCTATTCTAATAAATGGATTAACCCCTAAAGCTAAGTCTAACCCTAACACTAACACCCCCCTAAGTTAAATATAATTTAAATCTAACGAAATAAATTAACTCTTATTAAATAACTTATTTCTATTTAAAGCTAAATACTTACCTGTAAAATAAACCCTAATATAGCTACAATATAAATTATAATTATATTATAGCTATTTTAGGATTAATATTTATTTTACAGGCAACTTTGTAATTATTTTAACCAGGTACAATAGCTATTAAATAGTTAAGAACTATTTAATAGTTACCTAGTTAAAATAATAACAAATTTACCTGTAAAATAAATCCTAACCTAAGTTATAATTAAACCTAACACTACCCTATCAATAAAATAATTAAATAAACTACCTACAATTACCTACAATTAACCTAACACTACACTATCAATAAATTAATTAAACACAATTCCTACAAATAAATACAATTAAATAAACTAGCTAAAGTACAAAAAATAAAAAAGAACTAAGTTACAGAAAATAAAAAAATATTTACAAACATATGAAAAATATTACAACAATTTTAAACTAATTACACCTACTCTAAGCCCCCTAATAAAATAACAAAGCCCCCCAAAATAAAAAAATTCCCTACCCTATTCTAAATTAAAAAAGTTACAAGCTCTTTTACCTTACCAGCCCTGAACAGGGCCCTTTGCGGGGCATGCCCCAAGAATTTCAGCTCTTTTGCCTGTAAAAAAAAACATACAATACCCCCCCCCCAACATTACAACCCACCACCCACATACCCCTAATCTAACCCAAACCCCCTTAAAGAAACCTAACACTAAGCCCCTGAAGATCTTCCTACCTTGTCTTCACCATACCAGGTTCACCGATCCGTCCTGGCTCCAACATCTTCATCCAACCCAAGCGGGGGTTGGCGATCCATAATCCGGTCCAGAAGAGGCTCCAAAGTCTTCCTCCTATCCGGCAAGAAGAGGACATCCGGACCGGCAAACATCTTCTCCAAGCGGCATCTTCGATCTTCTTCCATCCGGAGCGAAGCGGCAGGATCCTGAAGACATCCAGCGCGGAACATCCATCCGGACCGACGACTGAACGACGAATGACTGTTCCTTTAAGGGACGTCATCCAAGATGGCGTCCCTCGAATTCCGATTGGCTGATAGGATTCTATCAGCCAATCGGAATTAAGGTAGGAATTTTCTGATTGGCTGATGGAATCAGCCAATCAGAATCTAGTTCAATCCGATTGGCCGATCCAATCAGCCAATCAGATTGAGCTCGCATTCTATTGGCTGATCGGAACAGCCAATAGAATGCGAGCTCAATCTGATTGGCTGATTGGATCAGCCAATCGGATTGAACTTGATTCTGATTGGCTGATTCCATCAGCCAATCAGAAAATTCCTACCTTAATTCCGATTGGCTGATAGAATCCTATCAGCCAATCGGAATTCGAGGGACGCCATCTTGGATGACGTCCCTTAAAGGAACAGTCATTCGTCGTTCAGTCGTCGGTCCGGATGGATGTTCCGCGCTGGATGTCTTCAGGATCCTGCCGCTTCGCTCCGGATGGAAGAAGATCGAAGATGCCGCTTGGAGAAGATGTTTGCCGGTCCGGATGTCCTCTTCTTGCCGGATAGGAGGAAGACTTTGGAGCCTCTTCTGGACCGGATTATGGATCGCCAACCCCCGCTTGGGTTGGATGAAGATGTTGGAGCCAGGACGGATCGGTGAACCTGGTATGGTGAAGACAAGGTAGGAAGATCTTCAGGGGCTTAGTGTTAGGTTTCTTTAAGGGGGTTTGGGTTAGATTAGGGGTATGTGGGTGGTGGGTTGTAATGTTGGGGGGGGGTATTGTATGTTTTTTTTTACAGGCAAAAGAGCTGAAATTCTTGGGGCATGCCCCGCAAAGGGCCCTGTTCAGGGCTGGTAAGGTAAAAGAGCTTGTAACTTTTTTAATTTAGAATAGGGTAGGGAATTTTTTATTTTGGGGGGCTTTGTTATTTTATTAGGGGGCTTAGAGTAGTTGTAATTAGTTTAAAATTGTTGTAATATTTTTCTTATGTTTGTAAATATTTTTTTATTTTCTGTAACTTAGTTCTTTTTTATTTTTTGTACTTTAGCTAGTTTATTTAATTGTATTTATTTGTAGGAATTGTGTTTAATTAATTTATTGATAGTGTAGTGTTAGGTTAATTGTAGGTAATTGTAGGTAGTTTATTTAATTATTTTATTGATAGGGTAGTGTTAGGTTTAATTATAACTTAGGTTAGGATTTATTTTACAGGTAAATTTGTTATTATTTTAACTAGGTAACTATTAAATAGTTCTTAACTATTTAATAGCTATTGTACCTGGTTAAAATAATTACAAAGTTGCCTGTAAAATAAATATTAATCCTAAAATAGCTATAATATAATTATAATTTATATTGTAGCTATATTAGGATTTATTTTACAGGTAAGTATTTAGCTTTAAATAGGAATAATTTATTTAATAAGAGTTAATTTATTTCGTTAGATTTAAATTATATTTAACTTAGGGGGGTGTTAGTGTTAGGGTTAGACTTAGCTTTAGGGGTTAATACATTTATTAGAATAGCGGTGAGCTCCGGTCGGCAGATTAGGGGTTAATAAGTGTAGGCAGGTGTCGGCGACGTTGAGGGGGGCAGATTAGGGGTTAATAAATATAATATAGGGGTCGGCGATGTTAGGGGCAGCAGATTAGGGGTACATAGGGATAACGTAGGTGGCGGCGATTTGCGGTCGGAAGATTAGGGGTTAATTATTTTAAGTAGCTGGCGGCGACGTTGTGGGGGGCAAGTTAGGGGTTAATAAATGTAATACAGTGGTCGGCGGGGTTAGGGGCAGCAGATTAGGGGTACATAAATATAACGTAGGTGGCGGTCGGCAGATTAGGGGTTAAAAATTTTAATCGAGTGGCGGCGGTGTGGGGGGACCTCGGTTTAGGGGTACATAGGTAGTTTATGGGTGTTAGTGTACTTTAGGGTACAGTAGTTAAGAGCTTTATGAACCGGCGTTAGCCAGAAAGCTCTTAACTCCTGCTATTTTCAGGCGGCTGGAATCTTGTCGTTAGAGCTCTAACGCTCACTTCGGAAACGACTCTAAATACCGGCGTTAGAAAGATCCCATTGAAAAGATAGGCTACGCAAATGGCGTAGGGGGATCTGCGGTATGGAAAAGTCGCGGCTGAAAAGTGAGCGTTAGACCCTTTAATCACTGACTCCAAATACCAGCGGGCGGCCAAAACCAGCGTTAGGAGCCTCTAACGCTGGTTTTGACGGCTACCGCCGAACTCCAAATCTAGGCCTTTATTTGTTAAGAAGAGTGCTTAAAATATCAAGAACTTTAATGGTGCAATATAAGGTATTTATGAAGAATAAACAGCACATTTTTTAAGATGTAGTCAAAATTGAGATGTTGCAACCTATCATCTAATTCTACCCCAGCAGGTGTAGCATAGATAGGCAAAATATCAGGTGCAAGTGAAAAGCGAGACAAAACTAACTCTGCCTTTCAAATTTCATCATCAGTTGATATAATGCCCCAGCCCTTGAATTAACACGTTTTATGGTTCAACCGAAGTGCAATACATCAGGTCTGATGTTCGTGAATATTCAACAGACACCAATTGTTATAAAAAAAAAAGTTTGTCGTTTAGAAATTCTTTCTAAATGTTTTTTAACAAATGACATGTAATGAATAGCTGAGTTGATTTATCATGTTCAACTTTTAAAAACTCATTTTTGATAGCATTCTCTTGGCAATTTAAATGAAAAAAATAAATAAAAAAACAGCACATATTGCTTTAACATTTGTTTACCAACGGAAAAAAATGAGTGAGATATTTCTATCTCGATTTGGAAGTCCTGGAGGGCCACAGGCTGTTATGTTGCAGCAGATGTTCTATTACGAGTAATAATAGAAAACACACATATTTAAATTATTCTTAGAGGTATGCAGTGCTTTTGCCTTAATGTTAGCACCAATACTTTTGGAAAATCATAAAGCAGTAGCAGAAGATATAAAATTAGGAAGATAACTTTATGACTATGATACAAACAGCCAATGTCGCTTTGAAAAAAAGAAAAAAAAAACTCATAATAATGCAAAACGCAGAATTTAATTTTCTTGTTTCTCTGATCTGACAAAACACGAATCTAGCAGCTGCCAGCTAAAACTGCAGATGATGTTGGACAAAAGTTTGTCCTTAACTGATAAAGAGGGTTACATTGCATAGCTGATTTTGCAGTTATTCGGCAGTCAAGGTGTTAAATGCAGTGCAATAAGACTGAAATAATAAGAAAAAAATATATTTGTCACCTAGACATCATAAAACTATAACCAACTCTGGTGTAGTTTTAATTGCATAGCAGGGATACTCAGAGAAAAACAAGTACACAAAATCTGAAGCCAAAATACACATATTTTAAGCGTAGGTTTATACACATTTGACATCAGGATTGTGCTGCCAGATTTAATGGATTTTTTAAAAATCTGTTTCATTATCTGCGTTTTGAACCTGCTCGGCAAAATTAAAGAGACAGTAATATATGTTGCAATATTTATATATGTACTAATCATATAGGAATAATTAAAAGCCTACTGTAGGTATTATTTCCTTGAGTGCATGCGATTTGCAAATTAACTTGTCTGCTAATCTATTGTCACTCTCTATTATTCCTGTGAGATTATAGCAACCTCTTATGTGACAACAGAATGTGTATGAGAGATATTGGTGCCCCTGTCAATGGCACCACACATAACAATGGTTTAGTAACTACAAACGCTCACAACTGAAACCTAATTTCACTAATTTCAGAACATAAGATGAGAAACTCTACTAAACAGGTACTTTAGAATGGAGCCGTCCAATCTACAGTCCAAGGGCCACATCCGTCTCTCCAAGTTTTTTATTGTTTGTTTGGTCCATCACACAGATAAGAAGACGACAATTATCAATTTGTTACTGAAATAGCAGTTCCACACTAACTAAGCATGTGCATTTGTTAAATTGTATATATTTGTGTAGTATAATTATACAGTTAAATTAAATCCATGCATTTTAATTCATTTCCTATGTATTTTAGCTAAAAATATTTTCTACTTGTATCTTGAGACATTAGGGTAAATCTATGAAGTTTTTAGGCTGTGCAGAGCAGGTTCACATGGATGAACCAGTAGCTTAATTTTTAGGAAGCAGAAACTGCTTCTTTATCTCTCTGCCACCTCAGAGATGGCAAAAACAATCACCCTGACACTCCCTTGATGGTGGTAATTGGCATGTCCTGCTCTTGTGCAATTGGTTATGCAGGAGCAGGGAGCTGCATTGCACAAGTAACCGCTTGTGCACTATTAAATTAGTGGCGGTTGCTGGCAGATAGGTTCACTACTTGTGAACCTGTCCACCGCCTTGCAATGATGATAAATTTTCCCCATTATCTCTAGAATAAGAGGGAGTATGATGCAATGTGTCCTCCTGACCAATTTCACCATTAGTGACTGGGCTTCCCTGATCTAGATGACTGCTTTGTTTGTACTGACCGTATTCTACAGCATGTATTGCCTCTAAACATTTTTTGAGGCAGTTGGATCTCACAAGACTCATAATCATATCCAAGTCCATTTATTTATCAGATAAATACAATTCAAGGAAATAAATACTGGGTTTATCTAACTGATATTGCATTTGATGTTTACATCATACATTGTCAAATACTTCTAAGAATTGAAGTGACTGAAACATAATTGGTAATACAATAATACAATTATTAGAATAATTTCTGCAGTTTACTTGCTGGCATACACATAACTAAAGATTATATATATACTGTATATATATATATATATATATAGTAGTAAGCAATTTCCAGTTCAGCCCACCAGTAGCCAACTCGCCTGGGTGCAATGATATACCATGAAATAGAAAGCAAAAGAATGCACTCTCAGGACTTTTCACAAAAAAAACAATTTAATGGAACGTTTTCGGGGTTCACAACCATGCTGATGAAGGGGTTGTGAACCCCGAAAACGTTCCATTAAATTGGTTTTTTTGTGAAAAGTCCTGAGAGTGCATTCTTTTGCTTTCTATATATATATATATATATATATATATATATATATATATATATATATATATATATATATATATATATATATATATATATACACACACATACATACATGCACACACATTGATAGGGTGTATGGAAGTCATCATTTTATCATTTATATCACACAAATTATTATAGTATAACAGATAAAGAATATGTTTAATCTTTCAACTCAAAAGGCATTTATTTACAGCATGCATCAGTTGGTTGCAAATGAGCACTTTAAGATCTATTTCATGAGATTTAAATATGTATTATTATTTATTTATAAAGCGCAGGGCTGTCCATGGGTACCAAGATAAAAGTACAACAGTGATACAATACAATATAAGACACCGGACAAAATTAAACAAACAAATACAGGGGGAATTGAGGGCCCTGTTCCTGTGGGAACTTACAATCTAGATCCACATTGTTACCAAATCTGTATTCAATGTACATACATAATTATTTTTTAAATTAAATGGATATAAAAAGATACATGGTACATCGCGGTCATTAAGGGGTTAAAAAATACAAAAATGGAAAAACAAAATGCAAAAAAACCCAGTTTTTTTCACATTTAATAATGTATACGTAATTAGTGTGGCTAAAGAAAAGTAATTAAAAATAAATTAATTTATGTGTCCTGATTTACAGAGTACATCATATGTCTAGGATTTTATTTTATGTCACAAAAAAAGGAGTAAAAACTATTTTAATGTTGATCAATTTTAGAATTTTCTAAGTTTATTAGCCATAACAGAAAACAATAAAATAAAAAAAGTAATACATTTTACCACTAAGGGTTAAAAAAGTCAAATGTAACCCCTAAAGGTAAAAAAACAGAACACAGCAAACTACTATTGCAAGCAGTGATCATAAGGCAGGGTTAATTTTCGGGAAAGACAGGTAAAAGGGGGTTTTAGCATTTTTTGATTCACAGTAACACTTTTTTTCAAACTGATCCGTCTCTCTCCACCTAGCAACTCAGAGTAAGGAGGAGGGAGGGAGATCATATATCCGCACAGCACTGTGACCTCTGCAACTAGCTGTTACAGGTATTGTGTGCTGAGACATCAGGAGGAGGAGTTGCTGTTTTGCCTGGTACTAACTTCAACAGCATTAACCCCACAATTTCCAATGTTATGGCAGAGCAGAGCTATTTTAACACATGACGGAATGATTCCATCATGGGTCCTTAAAGGGACACTGAACCCACATTTTTTCTTTCATGATTCAAATAGAGCATGCAAATTTAAGCAACTTCCTAATTTACTACTATTATCAATTTTTCTTTGTTCTCTTGCTATCTTTATTTGAAAAAGAAGGAATCTAAGCTAAGGAGCCAGCACATTTTTGGTTCAGTACCATGGACAGCACTTGTTTATTGGTGCTGTCCAATCAGCAAGGACAACCCAGTTTGTTCAACAAAAATGGGCCGGCATCTAAACTTACATTCTTGCTTTTCAAATAAACATACCAAGAGAATGAAGAAAATTTGATAATAGGAGTATATTAGAAAATTGCTTAAAATGGCATGCTCTATCTGAATCACAAAAGAAAAAAATTGGGTTCAGTGTCCCTTTAAGGGTAGGACATCCATGACGGATAATCACATACATAGGGAGTGCAAACATATATGATGACTTACACTTGGGGGTCGCAGATCAATATTGTTGAAGCCTTAAAAGATGCTTAAATGCATTAGAATTGCATAATCAATAAATCCATAATAAAAAGATAATGCAATACCACTTAGGTCCTGATGATCAAAGCTTCTCCTGCTTGTAGAGAAATTGTAGTGCAGACTTCACAGGGGCTGAACTCATTAAATGCTATAAGAAAAAGTGCGGAACATAGAAGTTCTAAAGAGATGAGAGATGGCTCTCTGTTCAGATGAGTTGATTTAAAATGATCCTCCAGCACTGAAAGAATTCTAGAGAGTCAAATTTTGCTGTACTTCTCTGCATAACATGAGAGTGTTGTTACATTATCATTTTGTACTTTACATTTTTTATTACTTCATACTTCAGATTATGTCCTTTAAAGGGACAGTCTAGTCAAAATTAAACTTCCATAATTCAGATAGGTATAGAAAAATGGTTAAAAATATACTTTATTTAACATATATACAGATTAACAATTTCTATAATTGGGAATATAAAGAGGTGGGTAATGTCACAACCACTTCTTTTGATTCAGTCTATGGGGCCTATTTATTATGTGTCTGTCCGACATGATCCGATCAGCGGATCATGCCCGACAGACATCGCTGAATGCGGAGAGCAATACACTCTTCGCATTCAGCATTGCACCAGCAGCTCTTGTGAACTGCTGGTGCAACGCCGCCCCCTGCAGATCCGCGGACAATCAGCCGCTAGCAGGGGGTGCTGGTCTCGATCGGGTTGAATTGCGGGGATGTCTGTCCGCCTGCTTCATAACTGGTGCTTATGAACCCTTGCTTCATAACTGGTGTTTCTGGCGAGCCTGAAGGCTCGCCAGGAACACAAGGCTTCAAGCTCCATACAGAGCTTGATAGCTAGGCCCCTACATCTCAACACAAAGTGAAAAACATGGGGCCATATAGCCAGAGGGAATGGTATGAGTTGAAAGATAATAATCAATGTATTAGGGACAGTCAGAAACAACAAGCATTCATTCAAATATCATACAGCCTATGCGCTCAAAGGCATCCTCCTGCCTGCGTACTGCTGTGATTTAACACAGTCAGCCAATTTCTGACTCAGTTCCCTAATAAATTCGCTTGCATTAGCCTACACCTATCATAATGACACTCAGTATAGTTCTAATCGGAACCATCTAACCACTAATGTTGTAGGATACGGAATAGCTCAATCAGCGTATCACTTATATATCATTTGTCAATCCTAAGTGGGTTATGGATGGTGTACTTAGTATCAACCAAACAAAGTCTCAAAAAAGTATCAAATAGTATAACGCTGAAGCAGCAGTCACAGCCATTACTTTCTCAAACAACCACCCTCTGGCCCCGCCCATCGCCGCATTTCTTCACTATGCGTGACTTTGTCAGGGCTTAGAGCTGGCCCAGCCATACACTCCTCTGGATATACTCATTGGTTGCCGTGGTAACGGCTTATTGTATGCGAAGTGTTCACCGCACAGGCGTTCATAGTGTATACTTGTAACAGCATTTATTTCTCAATGTCTATAGCCATTTACAGCCATCATTAGTGGATATGTGGATCGTAAATCCCACAAGAAGAAATGCAGGTTTGAGAGAACTTGGTATATACATACCAATGGTTAAAATTATCAAGCTTATGAGGACACTTTACATAAAATTTTATTTAGAGCCAGACGTAGGTCACAAAGGCTTTGTTAAGTAACAACTATTGTTTTTAGAGACCTTGCATTGTATTAGGATTTTATTTTATATAGTTTTTGCAGAAAGATCCCAATTGTTTGTGCTACTCCTGTCATTTATTGTAAACTTTGGTGTGTAAATTTCTATGGGCATATTTATCCTTAGAATTCATCATTATGTACACTACACACCTAAGAATTGTCACTGTTTGCAAATGACATTAAAGTGAGAGCACTTAGATAGGCATCTTGAAACAGCCCCTGGGTCGGGGAATGATATTGATAGTAATCGGATCCTATCCATATTATTTGGAGCTTAGTCATATCAGAGTACTATTACGTAATTACCGAATAGTTTATTTCTTAGACCTTGTTATTCATAGTTTACATGAGGGCTATTCAATAGGTATAATAGAACCAAAAATAGGGGAGAAAGGTATTCTCGCAAAACAGATCCATCATCTACTATTTAAATATTTTTCATATCAGAGTACTGCTAGACAATTACAGGAAATTCTTATAGGATATTGCTTCATTGAGACCCTTTGGGGAAGCCGGCTGTAATTCATGGATCCATCTACATTCTTTCTGCAGGAGCATTCTGTTGATATTGCCCCATCTCCCATTTAGTTTTAGTTTTTCAATGGCAAAAAATTGAATGTCATATTTATTGTGTGAAAAAACAAACAATTCAATAAAGCAAAACAATTGCTAAGAATAAATGGTAAGAACAAATACTCCCCTTAAGGAGTAGAGTCGCTGCCTCGCACATTTTCTCCCAGCGAACTGTTAGTAGATATGAATAGGTTAAGGGGGCGCTTGCTCCAATAGGAAATCTGCCGACTTATAATCGATCCAGAGGGCTCTGGAAATTAAAAGACTCCAATTTTGTGCATGTATGTACTCTATGGAATATATGTGAAGTATACTCACTTAATCAGAAATCCAGTTCCAGCAACCTATCCATAATTATTGTGTCTATGCACATTGTTCATATGTTGTGTGACAGGCACATTGCAGTTCAATTTTATATCCCCTATGTGTTCCAGTACTCTTTTTCTCAATTCCCTTGATGTTTCCCCTACATAGATCAGGGGCATTTGCACATAGCTACATAGATTACTCTATTAGATCTACAATTCAGAAAGTCAGCTATTTCATATTTTGTTTGTTTTGGGATGTACGAAAAACTTATTTTGAGCCATGTTTTTGCATGCTTGAAATCTACCACATTTAAAGAAACCCTTTGTTTATTTCAACCATGTCCTTTGTTGTGGTTTTAAAAAAAGGCTATTTGCTAAGAAATCTTTCAGATTTTGCGACCTTCTGTTGGTAATCTTTGGTGTATCCCTAATACATTGATTATTATCCTTCCACTCATACCATTCCCTCTGGTTATGGCCCCATGTTTTTAACTTCGTGCTTGGGATATAGACAAAGTGGTTATGACATTAACCACCTCTTTATATTCCCAATTATAGAAATTGTTAAGTCTGTATATATGTTAAATAAAGTGTATTTTTAACCATTTTTCTATATGTATATAGTGCTTAATTCAACACTTGGCTTAAATGCCACTAAATCATTAAACTTCCCTAAACACAATATTGTATCTAGTGATTTAATTCACACTCACGGATTTGGGAACTAACAGGTATTGAGTATAGGTAGCTATGGCGGGCTTCTTATCCTCAACTATTAATTTGGATAAATGGAAACAAGAAGCAGAAAGAATGTTTACTTTAAATGTAGGCAATGTATGTCCACAAGCCAATAATATTGAAGAAGCTTTTAAAAGTATTGCCAAAATTATGAAAAAAACAAGTAAAATCGTTTTGGGAGATCTTTAGTTTGGAGAATTATGTTAAGAATAAACTCATCCCAAGGGGATTAATCATTAAATTAGCTCCCTCCTTTCATTTCAGTGATGAGAACTTTATTTTAAGTTGGCAAGAAATCCTAACGCAGTGTTCTTTAGATCTTTGGAAACTCACATTAGAGTATGAAAGAAAACAATATGAGCAATTAACCAAATTAGTCGAGGATGCCAAAATACAAACAAATAAGTTTACATCACATAAAGACTTTGAAAGTCTGGATCAGAAACTAAAGTTTCATATTGATAAATTAAAGGAGGAATTGAGTGAAACCAAAAATAGGAAACTTCAAAGAGACTGGTCAGATCACCAGAAAGGGATCTTTGAAATATTTAAGTATAAAGTTTATCAAGTTTATACTCAAATATCCCTCATACATTGGGTATGGAAGCTATACAATATTTCCAAAAAATGGTAAACCCTACAGGCAATGTAGAGGATGAGAAAAGGGGCACAGCAATGGGTACATGCTGTGCACCCACAAATGCCAACCTGTTTATGGGGTGGATAGAAAATACCAGCATCTAAAATCAGGAGGAGAATCCATTTATGCATTTTATGGATTTATACATTCGCTATATTGATTACGTGCTGATACTCTGGACTGGTACAAAGGATGACTTTACCAACTTTATAAACTGGCTAAATAATAATGTTCATGGTATGTGCTACACAAACACAATTGAAGAATTAGAAAAGAGGTTGATGGATCACTGAATACAAAACTGTATAGGAAAGATACATCAACTAACAGTCTCCTAAAATGGGACAGTTTTCACCCAACTGGACATTATTTAAGAGCCAGAAGAAATTGCAGCACAGAGGAAGACTTTGAAATTGAAGCCAAAGAATTGAGGAAGAGTTTCAGAGAAAGGCGCTATCTGAATAGATGCTTGAAAAACGCTTATCAGAGAGCTAAAGCAACTGAGGGACAAACACTACTATCTGATAAAATGGATGTCACCAAGGAAACTGATCCAGAAACAACTATAAGAATAATAGTGACCTTTGATGAGAAGAACAATACGATCTGTAAAAATTTTCAGAAACACTGGCAAGTACTACAGGATGACACAAATCTTAAAGATGCGGTAACAGATAAACTGATAATTACCAACAGAAGGTCTCAAAATATGAAAGGTATCTAAACAAACAACCACTTTTTAAAACCACAACAAAGGACATGGTTGAAAGAAACAAAGGGTTCTTTAAATGTGGTAGATATCAAGCATGCAAAAACATTGCTCAAAATAAATTTGTTGTACATCCCAAAACAAACAAAAAGATATGAAATAGCTGACTTTCTAAATTGTAGATCTAATAAAGTAATCTATGTAGCTATGTGCAAATGTCCCCTGATCTATGTAGGGGAAACATCAAGGGAATTGAGAACGAGAGTACTGGAACCCATAGGGGAAATAAAATGGAACCGCAATGTGCCTGTCGCACAACATATGAACAATGTGCATAGACAATAAATATGACATTAAATTTTTTTGCCATCAAAAAACTAAAACTAAATGGGAGATGGGGCAACAACAACAGAATGCTCCTGCAGAAAGAATGTAGATGGATCTATGAATTCCAGTCAGCTTCCCCAAAGGGTCTCAATGAAGCAATATCTTATAAGAGTTTCCTGTAATTGTCTAACAGTACTCTGATATGAAAAATATTTAAATAGTAGATGATGGATCTGTTTTGTGACTAATACCTCTCTCCCCTCATGTAGTAAACTATAAATAATGAGGTCTAAGAAATAAACTATTTGGTAATTACGTAATAGTACTCTGATATGACTAAGATCCAAATAATATGGATAGGATCCGATTACTATCAATATCATTCCCTGACCCAGGAGCTGTTTCAAGATGTCCATCTAAGTGCTCTCACTTTAATGTTATTTGCAAACAGTGACAATTCTTAGGTGTGTAATGATGAATTTTAAGGATGAATATGCCCATAAAAATTCACACACCTAAGTCTACAATAAATGACAGGAGTAGAACGAACAATTGGGATCTTTCTGCAAACACCATATAAAATAAAATTGGTGTCATAATACAATGAAGGGTCTCTAAAAACAAGTTGTTACTTAACCAAAGCCTTTGTGACCTAAGTTCAAAGACCTAGCTCTAAATAACATTTTTTGTAATGTGTCATCATAAGCTTGATCATTTTAACCATTGATATGTATATACCAAGTTCTCTCAAACCTGCATTTCTTCTTGTGGGATTTACGATCCACATATCCACTAACAATCACTGTAAATGGCTATAGACATTGAGAAAAAAATGCTGTTACAAGTATACACTACGAACGCCCTGACGAAGTCACGTATAGTGACAAAACGCATCGGTGGGCGGAGCCAGAGGGTGGTTGTTTGAGAAAGTAGCGGCTGTGACTACCGCTTCAGCGATGCACTATTTAATTCTTTTTTGAGACTTTTTTGGTTGATACTTAGTACACCATCCATAATCCATTTAGGATTAACAAATGATATATAAGTGATACACTGATTGAGCTATTCCGTATCCCATAACATTAGTGGTTAGATGGTTCCGATTAGAACTATACTGAGTGTCACTATGATAGGTGTATGCTGATGCAAGAAATTTTATTAGGGGACTAAGTCAGAAATTGGCTGACTGTGTTAAATCACAGCAGTACGCAGGCAGGAGGCAGCGCATAGGCTGTATGATATTTGAATGAATGCTTGTTGTTTCTGACATTACCCACCTCTTTATATTCCCAATTATAGAAATTGTTAAGTCTATAATTTATTTATTTTGGGGAGGGTTTGGTGGGTGGTGGGTTTTACTGTTAGGGGGGACTTAGAATTTTTTCAAATGCAAAAGAGCTGTTTAACTTAGGGCAATGCCATACAAAAAGCCCTATTAAGGGCTATTGGTAGTTTAGCATTAGATTAGGGGGTGTTTTTATTTTGGGGGGGATTAGGTTTAATTTTTTTTTTGGATAATTTGTTTATTATTTTCTGTATCAGCTTTTTTATTTAAATTGTAACTTAGTATTTTTTAATTTAGGTAATTGGGGTTAATTTAGGGGGTGTTAGGTTAGGGGGCTTATTAATTTAATTAGTTATTTGCGTTGTGTGGGTTTGGTGGTTTAGGGGTTAATAGTTTTTTTTGTTTTGTTTTGTTTTTATTTGGCACCGGCAGTTTTTAAAGTGCCGTAAGTCAATGGAGACTCCAGAAATTTGGATTTACGCTGATTTCTGGACATCGCTAGTTTATCAGAATTACGGCACTTTATGAACTGCCGGGGGGTTTATGTAATACCCCGATGTGCAAGGTGAAATTACGGGTGGCGCAGGTTTCAGCAGTTGCGCTGAAGCCTGCGCCGTATATGTAATCTCGCCCATAATTCTTAGCGTGAAACCAAGAGCAAGATAACACACCCTATATTATAAAGTAGAACAAAAGAAAAGTGCTGCAATCCTTCATAATTTAAAATGTGAAAAAGCCTTTATTCAGCCATTACAGCAATGTTTAGAAAGGGTAGAAATGATGACAGAATTTCTTTTGTCAGTACCTATAACACCTACAATAATCAAATATAAAAGCTTATTAAGTGAAATCGGCACATACTACATGATGCTTGCCCTGACATCAAAGAATTTAGTCTATGCCCTTGAGCAGATTATAGGAGGGGCTTTACAAATGGCAAACGGTTAACCAGGGCAGAAGTCAAGAGTGGGGATAGAGTTACTCCATTTTTTGGAAACCGCAAAGAGGGCAAATATCCCTGTTTAGGATGTGCCCAATGTAATAACGTGATTAAGTGCAGTGAAATAAGTCACCCTTACACTGGGAAAAAATTCAAAATAAAGCGATTTTATACATGTAACTCTACATATGTAATATATGCGCTAAAATACCTACGTGGTTTACTATATGTAGGGGAAACTACACAGAGGATCAAGGAAAAGATTAGTCAACACAAGTCGAATATTTGGAACACAAAAATGACACATTTACCTGTCCTGGCCCATTTCCAGGAGAAGGGCCATGAAGTGAATCAGTTGCATTTTATGGTGCTTAATAAGGCACATAAAAACTAGGGGAGGTAATAGGAATAGGGATCTATAATGCAAAGAAGCTAAATGGATCAAGAAATTAGACTCATTATATCTAAAAGGTCTAAATAGAGAATTTGAAACCCTTCATTTAACTAACTAAATAGCTAAATGGTCTAAATATTAGAGAACTGTTACCCGGATGTTGAGCTATTTTTCTTTTTCATTGTTTTTAATTCCATTCTCCTCACGCTTTTGGTTAAGGGTCATGTAAACATTGCAGATACAAAGGGGTTAAAACATTTTCATGTGTGTCATGAAGTTGGCCCCTCCCCCATGAGCCTGAGGGATTAGTTGTTTTTAATTGGTGTGAGTATAAATAAGTGTATATTCAGCTTGACAAATGGGACAAGATCCCTGAAATGTTTCTGTAATGGCTGAATAAAAAGCTTTTTCACATTTAAAATTATCAAGGAGTGCAGCACTTTTCTTTTGTTCTACTTTATACCCTTAGGGAAGTGCAAAAGGATCCCCTAGTAGCTGGCACCCTACCTTGGGACTCATTTTTAAATTTTGTAGTGCTAGTCTCAACCACTTGCAAACACCCTGTGCTATAGATTGCGCTTCACTTGCAGTCTAGCCCAACTTGAATTTTTTTTGTAACTTTATACCATCTGCAATTCATGCAGAGAATGAACATTTTAGGTCTATTATTATTATTATCATCATCATTTATTTTTAAAGCGCTGCAAACGTCTGTAGCACTGCAATATTTAACCATAAAAATATTCAAGAAATTTTAAAACTTACACAAAATTGTGATTTCCATAGTTGAATTAATCCATTTTGACAATGTATGCATTCTCCTAACCCTGTTCAAAATCACTTGGCATAGCAAAAAAATATTTAAAAAAACAGAAAATAGTTGCACCAAAAATCAACCCATATAGTATTCCACAAAATATAATTTAGTTTTACACTTAATTTATTTGCATTCCTGTTTTGTTTTATTAGCTACAGAACAGAGATTTATGAGCCCTAACATCAACACAACAAGATGATTAGTGCTAGGTGATCATTATTACTATAACTGTAATAATATATAATAAATAACCTCCCAGTAGTGATACTGTGGTATCTTGAGGAAAATTCAAATTCAGGTTTTGTAGCACTAATTCTAATGGGAACACACACTTTTATATGTTCTCAATTAAAACTGTGTGCCTTTATTGTGTGATAGACAAAATGAATACAAATGGTTACTGAAAATGAGTATATATAAATAATATAGTCTATCAAGTTTCACAGGTAGAACAAAATAATGGCAAGCTCTATAAAGTACTAGAAAGTGATATAATGAAGAAAATTGTTTCAGTATGGAGAAACTTTCCAGAAGTTAAATAATACGTTTTCAAATAACGATGTAAGTTTGGTTCTCAATATAGCAAACAATAGATTAAGTATAATGCAACTCAGTACCTTGTTATAGCGTGTTAGGTATACACAGAATGTTTGTTCTGAGTCACTGCTGTAATGAAGCAGGAAGGAGGCACAGTTCCGGAGCGGAGGTTGCAGAGCAGGGAGTGACGTCAGCTTCAGCGTTTGGTGCCGAAGAAAAAACAAACAGGCAAGTGCGGATATAGGGAGAAGTGGCACAGACAAACGGTTGGTAATATTTGACCAGAATGTAAAGGAAGTCAACAGTCGTTATATATACTTTGCGGTACCGGAGGTTTTATGTCATACTCACAACTTGTAGAATTTGGAACCAAATGTTGGGTAAAGAAATCCAAGGGGTAATAATACACAGAGTGTAAACAGAATTGCAGCCGCAGTAACTGAAGATCCTTGGTTGGAGTAGGTGAAACACAGCTGACAGGCTAGGAACTAGAAGGCAGAGAAAATGTTAAACAATCAGTAGTGCTCAGAAGAGCGAGGCTCAGTGTTACTCTGATGAGGAATAACAAAATACTAAGCAATGAGTGCTTAGTGAAGAGGTGCTTTATGGGAGAAGGTAGTCATTGATTGGTTGAGACAATTAAAGGAACAGTAAACCTAATTCCCTGACAGGACTCCCCCCTCAAACAAGCTGATCCTCAGCTTGCAGTCTAGGACGATCTGGAAACCTCCGGTGAAACTGTGTTACCAGACGGGAAGCATTAACATTAGAGGCTGGTTCCCAAGTATCGTCTTCTTCCGAGTAACCTTTCCACCTAATCAAGTATTGTAGAACACCACGCGAAAACCTTGAGTCAACAATCTCTTTCACTTCATAAACCTCGGTTTCAGAACAAGATTCAATCGGTGGTAAACGTGGGGGTAAAGTTCGTGTTGGGGTGTAAGGTTTTAGGAGGGAGACATGAAATGTGGAGTGTATTCTCATAGGTGGAGGTAAATCTAGGGTAACAGCATTCCTATTGATAATTTTGACAATAGTAAAAGGTCCACAGAATTTTTGTGTCAATTTTCTGCTGGGTAGATGTAACTTCAAATTTTTAGTGGACAACCAAACCTGATCACCAATTTGGTAGTTTGGTGGTTCTCTGTGTCGTAGGTCATAGTAATATTTTTGGTTGCTCTGGGCTTTATTGATGTTTTCTTTGATAAATCTGAAGTTGTCCAAAAGTGTGTTATTTAGTTCATCTATCAATGGAGAATTGGAAGGTGTGGAACTGATAGTAGTGGTGGTTGGGTGAAATCCGTAATTAGCAAAAAATGGAGATAATTTTGTGGAAGAGTTGGTTAGATTGTTGTAAGAGAACTCAGCGAATGGTAAGTATGTAACTCAATTTCCTTGTTGGTAAGAACAGAAGCATCTTAAGTATTCAACTAACCATTGGTTGATTCTCTCTACTTGACCGTTTGCCTGAGGGTGAAAAGCTGTGGTGAAATGATGAGTTATATTGATAGATTGGCAAAGACTTTTCCAGAATTTGGATGTGAACTGAGATCCTCGGTCTGATATCAGAGTGAGGGGAACACCATGTAATCGGATGACATGTTGTATAAAAAGTTTGGCTGTTTCTGAAGCAGTAGGGAGTTTATGAAACGGAATGAAATGTGCCATTTTCGTGAAAGTATCGACAATTACCATAATTGTTGTTTGATTATCAGATGGTGGTAGATCTACTATAAAATCAATTCCAATTTGTTTCCACGGTCTATCTGTAGATGGGACTGACAGAAGTAATCCATATGGTGCTTTACGTTCTGTTTTGCATGTTTGACAGGTGGCACAAGCTTTTATGTAGTTTGATACGGTTTTCGTTATATCTGGCCACCAATAAATTCTGGTTATGAGATCAACAGTGCGAAAGACTCCTGGATGTCCTGCTAAAGGTGAATCATGATATTGTTTTATTACTAGGTCTCTCAAAACATCTGGAATATAAATCTTATCTTTATAGTAGTATAATCCTTGTTTTTTCTCCAAGGCCACGTTTACATCACTTGGAGGTGTGATTGATGAATTTTTGATGTCTGTAATAAAGTCTGCAGCAAGACCAATGAAACGTTCAGAAGGAATTATGGAAGTGGGCATATCACTTGGAGTGGTTATGGAAGTCTGGCGAGACAAGGCGTCTGCTTTCCCGTTCCTGTTAGCTGGGCGGTACAGAATCTGAAAGTCAAATCTTGAGAAATACAAACTCCACCTAACCTGTCTGGCAGATAGAGTTTTGTTATTTTGCAGGTATTGTAAGTTTTTGTGATCTGTGTAAATTATGAACGGCTTTTTTGCACCTTCTAGGAGATGCCTCCAAAACTCTAAGGATTTGCGGATAGCCAGTAATTCCTTATCACCTATTGCGTAATTTCTTTCAGCAGATGACATACTCTTTGAGAAATAGGAGATAGGATGTAAAGGATCTGTTGGTGTTTTCTGTTGGGATAATACTGCGCCAATAGCGTAATCCGAAGAATCTACCTCAAGGATGTATTGTAAATCCACGTTTGGAAATGTGAGGATGGGAGCTTCTGTGAAAGCTTGTTTTAGGAAATCAAAAACTCTTGAATGAGTATTATTCCAATGAAACTGTTGTGTAGAACCTGTGAGTTGAGTAAGAGGTCTGACAATTGCAGAGAAATTCTTAATAAATTTTCTGTAATAATTGGCGAAACCTAAAAACCTTTGAAGAGATTTTTTGTCAGTAGGTTGTGGCCAATTTTTTACAGAATCAACCTTTTCGGATTGCATTTGAATGCCTTCCGGCGAGATTGTATAACCAAGAAAAGATATGGTAGTGTTGTGAAAAGAACATTTTTCTAGTTTAGCGTATAGTTTATGAGTTTTCAGTCTTGCTAGCACCCATCTAACATGTTTGATGTGATCATGTAAATTATTGGAGTAGATGAGTATATCATCTAGATATACTACTAAACATATATCGAGTAGATCTCGAAATATATCATTTATGAAATGTTGGAACGTTGCGGGGGCATTACATAGGCCGAATGGCATCAGAAGGTATTCAAATAAACCATACCTAGTTCTAAATGCGGTGAGCCATTCGTCGCCTTCTCTAATTCGTATAAGGTTGTAAGCCCCACGCAAGTCCAACTTTGTGAAGATAGTAGCATTACTTAATCTTTCGATTAATTCGGGAATTAGCGGCAGTGGATAGCGGTTTTTTACTGTTCTTTTATTAAGCTCCCGATAATCGATTATCGGTCTCAAAGTTAAATCTTTGTTTGTTACAAAGAACATACCCGCTGCTGCAGGTGATGAAGACGGTCTAATAAAACCTTTCCTTAAGTTATCCTGTAAATACAATTTTAGATGATTTAGTTCAGGTTGACTTAAGGGGTAAAGATGTCCCACAGGTAAAGTTGCACCGGGGATGAGTTCGATTGGGCAATCATATACTCTGTGGGGTGGAAGTGTTTCAGCTTCAATCTTGCTGAACACTTCTTTGAAATCTTGATAAGTTTGAGGTATTTGTAACAGTTCTGTCTCTGAGTGTAATATTACTGGTTGAGGGAAACAAGTGTTTTCACAAAAAGTAGAGTGAAATTTGATTGTTAAGCTTGACCAGTCTATATGAGGATTGTGTGTTTGTAGCCAAAATAGACCCAAGACTATTGGAAAATGGGGTGAAGGAATCACATCAAACGTTAAGTATTCTGTATGTCCTTCCTTTGTGGTAACTAGTATAGGGATAGTGTTATGGGTTATAGGGCCACTAGAAATAACTGAACCATCAATAACTTTTAGCGAGACTGGGTTTTGTTTTAACACAATAGGTATTTTATTCTGTTGTACAATAGAAATGTCGATGAAGTTGCCGAAAGCTCCTGAGTCGACAATAGCGGAAGTAGAGAATCGGCTATGGTCCCACTGCAACAGGAGAGATAAATTACAGTAAGATATAGGTTTTTCAGTATGTTTAGTTATGTTACAGTGTGTAGACTTACTCTTTTTATTCTTGCGTAATATTGGGCAGTCCGAGACTGTATGGCTAGGATTTGCACAATACATGCAGAGCTGGTTAGTTCTTCTCCTAAGCCTTTCCTCTGGAGTGAGTGGCCCCCTTAAAACTCCTATTTCCATTGGAGTGGTATGATCTGTTTGTGGAGTTTTCTGGTGGGTGTAAGTAGGATTGTTGGATTTAAATGATGTTTCCATATGTCCTCGTTCTGCCTTCCGTTCTCTAAGCCTGCAGTCTATTTGGATTGCGACTTTCATTAAAGCTTCTAAGGTGTTAGGTAACTCTATGCGTGCAAGCTCATCTTTGACGGGGTCAGAAAGACCTAGACGGAATTGGTTTCTGAGAGAAACCATGCTCCAAGCTGAATCTGATGCATAAAGTTTGAATTCAGTAGTATATTCTTCTACCGATTTCTTTCCTTGTTTAAGGTTCCTCATTTTCTGTTCGGCAGTGAATTGAATGTCTGTGTCTCTGTACAACTCATCCATGGCTAGAAAGAAGTCAGACATTGAATTTAAAGTGGGGTCATTTGATTCATATAAATGATCTGCCCAGATTCTGGGTTCCGATCTTAGAAAAGAAATTGTAGATAAAACCCTAACCCTTTCAGTAGGGTAAGTCTTGGGTTTTAAACTATAAAGGAGATGACAAGCATTTTTGAAATGCCTATAAGATTTCCTATCACCATAGAATAAATCCGGCAAACTAATCTGTGGTTCAGTAGTGGGGGTTTGTTGTTCTTTACCCTCCTTAATCAGTTCCCTGAGTACCTGGTTTTCAACTTGTAGATCAAGTATAGCCTGACCCATTTGGTCTACCTTTTGGCATAGATTATATACTGTTTGGGGAATGTCAGCTGGATCCATTTTAAAAAAAAAATTTTTTTATAGGCTTAGTATTATGTAATAATATATAATAAATAACCTCCCAGTAGTGATACTGTGGTATCTTGAGGAAAATTCAAATTCAGGTTTTGTAGCACTAATTCTAATGGGAACACACACTTTTATATGTTCTCAATTAAAACTGTGTGCCTTTATTGTGTGATAGACAAAATGAATACAAATGGTTACTGAAAATGAGTATATATAAATAATATAGTCTATCAAGTTTCACAGGTAGAACAAAATAATGGCAAGCTCTATAAAGTACTAGAAAGTGATATAATGAAGAAAATTGTTTCAGTATGGAGAAACTTTCCAGAAGTTAAATAATACGTTTTCAAATAACGATGTAAGTTTGGTTCTCAATATAGCAAACAATAGATTAAGTATAATGCAACTCAGTACCTTGTTATAGCGTGTTAGGTATACACAGAATGTTTGTTCTGAGTCACTGCTGTAATGAAGCAGGAAGGAGGCACAGTTCCGGAGCGGAGGTTGCAGAGCAGGGAGTGACGTCAGCTTCAGCGTTTGGTGCCGAAGAAAAAACAAACAGGCAAGTGCGGATATAGGGAGAAGTGGCACAGACAAACGGTTGGTAATATTTGACCAGAATGTAAAGGAAGTCAACAGTCGTTATATATACTTTGCGGTACCGGAGGTTTTATGTCATACTCACAACTTGTAGAATTTGGAACCAAATGTTGGGTAAAGAAATCCAAGGGGTAATAATACACAGAGTGTAAACAGAATTGCAGCCGCAGTAACTGAAGATCCTTGGTTGGAGTAGGTGAAACACAGCTGACAGGCTAGGAACTAGAAGGCAGAGAAAATGTTAAACAATCAGTAGTGCTCAGAAGAGCGAGGCTCAGTGATACTCTGATGAGGAATAACAAAATACTAAGCAATGAGTGCTTAGTGAAGAGGTGCTTTATGGGAGAAGGTAGTCATTGATTGGTTGAGACAATTAAAGGAACAGTAAACCTAATTCCCTGACAATAACAAATATCCCCTGACAGTTACACAGACATAAAACATCTTATATGAATGGTGGGATCTATGAATACCTCAACCTCCTGATGTTGTACCCTATGTCTTTGGTACTGTCAGGTAATGTATTTTGCCATGGTCATTAGCTGTTATCCACCTGGGCATGTGACCCCCTCATTTCAAAGAGGGATATCACCTCTTATTTTATTTTTTTATTGCTTATTTTAGGGCGTTAGCGTCAATTTCAAAGCACAGAGTAGTGTAAAGGTCACCTAGTGGACAGGTGATTGCTATTTATATGGCAATCACCTGCTATCTTTACTCCTTAGTGACCAGACCATTTTTAAATTTTCTTACCGCACAAATTAGTGCCCTGTTTTAAAAATATTATTAAAAACAGAGGCACTTTCATATATCTGACCTCATCTGTCACCATTTTCCCATTTCAGATCACCTGGTCAGCTATAATATTAATGCAACAGGTAAACCCATTTCTCCATCCCGCCCCCGCACCTGTAGAAATCTACACACTGTGGATCCGCTCCAATTTTCAAAAATCATTCAAGATCTCCTCCCTCACAATTCCACTATAACCTGCCCTGATCTCGCTATAGCCCACTATATCAAAACTCTCTACTTGGCATAAACATACTTGCCCCTCCCCAATTGTGCAAAACATAACGCAGTCAGTTACAGCCCTGGCACTCTCAGCAAACATGCTAGTTGCAAAGCAAGCCTGGAGAAAGACTCATTCTGAACCTGATTTCATCCACTATAAGTTTATTCTTCGTTCATACACTTCTGCCCTTCATTTAGCCAAGCAAACCTACTTCTCTTCTCTCATATCTACTCTTTCCTCAAACCCTAAATGACTCTTCTCCACCGTTAACTCTCGTCTCTACCCACCTGCTCCAACCCCCCCCCCCTCTGTCTTTAGTGCTCAAGTCCTGGCAGACTACTTTTTAAACAAAACACATATTATCCAGAACAACATCCCAACACTAACCTGCAATGTTCCAACAACAGGCCCAGTTACTCCATCTGCCACCCTCTAAATTTTCCATCCAGTCACTGAGAATGAAGTTTACTATCTTCCTCATTACCTGCCCGCTCGACCCTATCTCTTCCCATCTAATACCCTCCCTGTCTTCCACCCTCACTCCTACTTTCACTCACATCTTCAACCTATCTCTCTCTACCAGTTCATTTCCATCTTCTTTCAAACATGCAAAGGTCACTCCCATACTCAAAAAAACCCTCCCTTAACCCGAATTCTCCTGAAAGCTACCGCCCCATATCACTGCTTCTACTAACATCAAAACTCCATGAAAAACTAGTTTACAATCGCCTAACCCACTTCCTGTCCATCAACTCCTTGATTAACCCCTGCAATCTGGATTCCACCCCAAACACTCAACTGAGACTGCCCTTACCAAGGTTACTAATGATCTTCTTTCTGCTAAAAGTAATGGCCACTACTCCATACATATCATACTTGACCTCTCAGCTGCCTTTGACACAGTTGACCACCCCCTCCTCCTACAGACCCTTAGCTCTTTTGGCCTCTGTGACACTGCTCTTTCTTGGATTCACTCCTATCTTTCTCACAAGTCTTTTTCTGTGTCATTTGCTGGTGACTCCTCCTCTCCAATGCCTCTGTCTGTTGGAGTACCTAAAGGATCTGTTTGGGTCCTCTACTCTTCTCTATTTATACTTCTTCACTGGGTAAACTTATCAACAGTTATGGCTTCAAATATTACCTCTATGCTGATGACAACCAGACCTACCTCTCCACCCCCGCTCTCTCTCCCTCTGGCCTTTCTCATGTCAGCAACTGCTTATCTAGTATCTCTTCCTGGATGGCCTCTCACCACCTAAAGATTAACATGTTCAAGACTGAGTTCCTTCTAATCCCCCCTCAAGCTCTACGCTGACTTCTGACTTTTCTATCCCTGTCAACGGCATCATCATATGCCCATTGCCCCAAGACCGCTGCTTTGGATTAACACTTGACTCAAATCTATCCTTCGTCCCCCACATCCAATCACTTTCTTTATCCTTCCGCAACCACCTACGCAATATTTCCAAGATTCGCCCATTTCTGAGCGCTAACACTACAAAGCAAATGATCCACTCCCTTGTTATTTCCCGACTTGACTATTGCAATAACCTACTTACTGGCCTTCCTCTTTACCACCTCTCCCCCTTTAATCCATCCTAAATGTCTCTGCCAGGCCTTTCCCATCGCTCTTTATCTGCTGCACCTCTCTGCGAGTCCCTTCATTGGCTCCCCATTCGCAGCAGAATTAAGTTCAAAATTCTCACCCTTACATACAAAGCTCTCACCAATGATGCTCTCCACTACCTTTCCTCTCTAATCAACAAGTATAGTCCAGCCCGCCCAATAAGATCCAATAATGACCTGCTCCTTGCATCTTCAACTATCACCTCTTCCCATGCTAGACTGCAGGACTTCTGTCGTGTAGCACCTACCCTCTGGAACACTATCTCGTCCTGTCAGGCTTTGCCCTAATATTTCTTGTTTTAAATGCTCCCTGAAGACTTTTTTGTTCAGAGAAACATACCACCCAACTAAGTTATACATTAATTTCACTTACCAAACATTTCCCTCATCTAACTCTGCAATAACATCTTTCTCAATCTTGCAGTCCTGACCTCCTGTTTCTCAACCTCCTACCCTTCTAGATTGTAAGTTCCCACGGGAATAGGGCCCTTAATTCCTCCTGTAAGTGTTTGTAACATTTTGTCCTGTCACATGTTTTATATTATTGTTTTAGTTAAATGAATTGTACCACTGTACAGCGCTGCGGAATATGTTGGCGCTTTATAAATAAAGTATAATAATTGGAGTGGGTGTTCACCATTACCACAGTGATCACATCAAAATTACAGAGGGAACAGCAAGTAAATAACATATCAGCCAAGTCTAAACATTTTAAAGCAAAATAGTATTTTGTTTGCTGTAGTTGGATATAATCCAAGCCTGGCTAGGAAAGACAGCAAGTTAATAAATGTTCATAATGTTAGTATAAAGTACACTGTTTTGCAGTTATTTGTTTAAGCCATATAGGGAAATATATGTAGCAGGGTTAACCTTAAGAAGACTGCAGTTTGCATTGTAATTTCTGAGAATTTTAAAGTCTACTATATTGCTATGCATATCTAAACACACACACACACACACATATATATATATATATATATATATATATATATATATATATATATATATATATATATATATAAAAATATATATATTAAGATATCAAGGTATTTACTGTCTCTTTAACCGCATACATGCCTGGATGCAAAGATCATATATAAATATGAAACATGGCACATAGCTTAATGCTGTCATGTATTTATGTAGTTTAGGGACCCATCTATGAAGAGGCCTTGACATTAGGGTTGCCACCCGTCCCTTAAAATACAGAACACTTATAAGTTACACATGCTGCAGGGTGTGCAGGGAGGAATATGAATAGTGCGGTCCAGAAACACAATACATGTTCCTCCCTGCATACCCTGTAGCATGTGTAACTCATAAGTGTTCAAGAAAACATGGCCGAGGTGGCAACCCTACTTGACATAGCACCTAGGGTTGCCACCTCAGCCATGTTTTCCTGGACTCTTATGAGTTACACATTCTGCAGGGTGTGCAGGGAGGAACATGTATTGTGTTTCTGGACAGCACTATTCATATTCCTCCCTGCACATCCTGCAGCATGTGTAACTTGTAAGTGTTCTGTATTTTAAGGGACGGGTGGCAACCCTAATAGAACCGTTGCCTATCACCATTTGGCCGAACTGTGCAACTAATTCTTCATTTTATGTTTTTAGTCTAGCAGTAAATACTGGCTACAGTGTGTGTTAACTCCCCTATCCCCCAACAACTAGCAATGTCCTGGTTTCTAATGATCATCAACTTCATTTTAAGGGGACAAGTGACCTCCCCATTTGAAAATTTTCTTCTACCGAATGAGGGGTCACCTGTATCTTTGAAAATAAAGGTGCCCCATCATCTCATGGTAAACAACAATCTAATTAAAGGGACATTTCAGCCAAAATTGAAATCCCCATGGATGCATTTCAGTTTAAAAAAAGAAAGCATTTTTGTTATATACATGTATTAGCAAAAATGCTTCTAATAAAAGCTATAACTATTTCAAAAGTGTATTTAAGTGTGCACCCTGCACCAGCATTTTAAACACAGCACTTGCAGAGAGAACCTAATGTGCTATTACCATATGGTAATTACTCAATTTGTTAATTGCTGATATGATACAAGCCCAATAATCACATGTAAAATGCTAGTGCACTGAAAATGTCTAGCTATGCTTCACATGCACGTGCAGAGAAAAATCCTAACACTAAAACACAGATAATTTTCACTAGAAGCATTTTTTTCCAATACTTGTATATTGCAAATATGTTTCTATTCAAAGAAGTAATTAATCTATGTGCATTTAAATTTTTATTGGAATGTCCCTTTAATGCTGTAGGTTACGGCAATAGTTTTTTTAAATGAGGGTTCTCTTGACCCTGTAAATGTTCTGGGGCTTAGATATGGGCATCAGCAGATACTTCCCTGTTCCCTGTAACGTCATCACTCATGCAAGTGGTGATGTGACAGGGAGTTCTAACCTCAGCAAAATGATGAGAAAAAAAGACTGCAGCAACATCATATTACATTCTACAGGACAGTCACAGTAGGAATCACTGAAAAGCCTCCAAAACCACATGCAAACACAGGGTCCCCAGTTACTCAGTACTGACCTAGCAGATCTTACTACCTAAATACATTCCACGCTGTTCATTGTGTGCCCCTTGATGTGTCAAATAAGAGTTTATAATTAAAACAAACACATGTTTGCCCTGCAGCTACTTAAGTAGCTATTTAAAGGTGACCTTTAATCTCCGCCACACCCTGTTGTGCTTTGTAAATAAATACAATATTGTAAACTTGGAGCTATCAGGATTTAGGGTCAAACAGGAACAGCAGGTGCTCACTAGTGAGTGTTATTCCTTATATCATTTTAATATAATAGATAATTGTTTTTTATCTTCCTGTCTTTTACACTATTACACATGTAATATTAATAATAAAAATATATTTCCTTAAAGGGATAGAAAGAGCATGTCATTTTAGGATACTTCTATTTTCAAATGGGCTTAGTTCTCTTGGTAACCCTTGTTGGAAAAGAATATGTACATATCCTACACTAGTGAGAGCTAGCTGCTGATTGGTGCCTGCACACATTTGTCTCTTGTGATTGGCTAACTAGATGGGTTCAGCTAGCTATCAGTAGTGCAATGACGTTCTTTCAGCAAAGGATAACAAGAGAATAAAGCAAATTTGATAAAAGAAGTAAAATGGAAAGTTGTTTAAAATTGTATGTTCTATCCAAATCATGAAAGAAAATTTTGAAGCTTCCTGTCCCTTTAATGTTTCCATAAAGTATAGAAGTATTACGAGAGAATTGTGTGTATTTCGATCTAAACATTTACATAAAATAGAATCATCCCAACTAGGAGAAAATAACATAAAACTGTTTAAACAATTAACTAATCTTTGCTTTTGGCATTGTCTGCTTAAAACTTAATGAAAACAGCACAGTCTGGCCTTTTCAGCATTGCACGCAGGTGGTCATATTGTAATAAACAAAAGCTAATGGAAAGGATTTAGTTGATATTAAAGGGACATAATACTCATATGCTAAAGCACTTGAAAGTAATGCAGCATAACTGTAAAAATCTGGCAATATCACATGAGCATTTCTATGTAAAAAAGGAAGATATTTTACCTCAAAATTTCTTCAGATCGCCACTCAAGTGCCCAGTTATCCTTCAGCTACAGCTGAGGTCATGCATTGTTGTACTGTTATCTCATGAGATTTCATTTATAGGGATAGTCTACTTGAAATGCTGTATTGTTTAAAAAGATAGATAATTCATTTTTTACCTATTCCCCAATTTTACATAACCAACACTGTTATATTAATATACTTTTTACCTCTGTAATTACCTGCAGACTGCCCCCTTAGCGCAATGCTTTTTACAAACTTGTATTTTAGCTAATTATGGCTGGTTCATGCATAACTTCACAGGAGTGAACACAATGTTATCTATATGGCACACACGAACTAGCACTGTCTGGCTGTGAAAAGCTGAGAAAATGTACTAAGATAAGAGGCGGCCTGCAAGGGCTTAGAAATAGGCAGAGATTTAGAGGTTATGTTAAATTGAATAATGGGTAGCAAAGGCGTTATCTATATTTTTAAACAATAAAAAAAAAAACAAGTAGACTGTGCCTTTAATTCTCACGAGATTTCATAGTAAACTTCCTTAAACTGAGTAGGGAAATACCATGACTGTGTCTGCACGTGCCAGATGCACACTCCATTGCAAGTCCTGTGACTAGCATTCTTGTTGGCTGCTTAAAGTTCCTTTACAATGGGATGGGGCTACTGAGGAAATTTTGAGGTAAATGTCTTCCTTTTTTACACAGAGATGTTCAGATGATGTTTTCTAGTCAGCTTTTTACAGATATGCTACATCACTTACAAGTGTTTCAACATTTGGGTATCATGTCCCTTTAAATTTCAAGAGTGAGTTAAAATGGCGCACTGAAGGGACAGCAAATGCCAATGTTTTTAATCTATATTAAATTATTATGTAACTTGTGTAAAATCTTAACCATAAAGTATTTTTTAACTCTCAGCTTATTGCATATTCACATACTCTAGCTGCCCGTAACTAATCATAACCTGTACTTCCCCTCAATAGACTTTGATAAAGAATTCTATCCATATAGTATTCATTTATTTGTATAGTGCTGCAACATTCAATAGCACTATATATATATATCAATATATATATATTCTCCACGGTTATCTCTTTAATCGTATGCCATCAGAGTGACTCATAGCACATTTCAATGACATCTTATGCAGCTTTCTTTATCAAAAAGCCCTTTGTAATAAACCAACACAGAACTGAAGCATTATCACTATAAAGAATATACATTTGGTCATTATGTTTTATATTCATAGTTCTCTTCTTTAAAGTCATGCACATTTGTAAACACAATTTCCTACAACCACAGGCGACAAAATGCTAGTAAACAAAATAAAACAGCTAAGTAACTTAATGAAAAATGCCGCAGTTTGATTTTCCAGGTACCTAATTTTTCACAGTTCATGTGTGGAATTTTCCAGACAGCTTATAATCAAAGCTTCATGTTCTTTATTCCAAACTGAGAGAAAGGTTAGTGTTTTCTTATCCTAATGTAAATCAAAACTGTAGGATTCCAATGTTTGCACCAAAATTATACCTGTTTCATTGAAGGAAACAGAAAATAAGTTGTGGGGTTTTGGAATAATTCCTCCCTTTACCTTTTGCTATAATTAATACAGATAAAAAAATATATATCAAACCATACTAAATTATATAATCTCTTTAATAGTTTGTATATATATATATATATATATATATATATATATTAGTATTAAAAGGTTACTAGATATATAAATAGATGTGTAAAATGTTTAGTTATTTATTTTGCCCCATTTCATGTAATTAACTCAAAATTGTGGATTTTCTAATCCTCAGAGTCGTAAATATTCACACTGGAGACTTCACTAGGGTAACCCTTCTACATATCTAACCCTAACTGACTTGAGAGAGAGAGAGAGAGAAAGAGAGAGAAAGCATCACACACACAGCCATCACATATTTAAATGAATAAGAGTATGGCTCACCTAGGTGGTTTACCTTCACGCTGGCAGGGGGCATTAAATACTTTGACCTAAATATGGTACTAAAAATTAATTTTTTAAATAAGATTAGGGATATTGTGGAGGTAACTGTTTTCTGTTGTTTGTAAAATGTAGCTACATTTGGCCCTTGAAGGAGCCCATTAAAGGGACACAAAACTAAATCAGCCATTTCAAATGCCAAAATAAGGGTAAAGGAGTTACTTTTATTTAATACACTCCAGCAGGTACATTGGATCATTGGGAATAAATTAAAGAGGAAAACTGTCCATTTAATTGAGTAAGATTTAAAATGTGCCCACACCTATTCTCATTAAAGATGCAAAGGTTGCAAAGACAATTATGGTATTTACTACATAAATGCATCTCATATTCAAAATGTATTATGAGTAGGACCAAAATAAACCAAAATACAAATTTTTGATGTCCCAAAAGCTGACATAGTATGAAATGTCAGCTGTAACATAATTGTTCTACTCTAGTTTACTGCTACCAGAGAGGACCTTGTGCAAATACCTATAATGCGGGTGATAAAGTAGAAACAGCCATGAATCATGATAAACGACCCAGAATATAATCAATGATGATACTAAGCCCATTTTTTTAAATAAAATAACCCACATTTTTTTTTTATATGAAATCTTAAACACACTTCAGAATAGTACGTTTATTTGGCTTAGGCTGAATCCTTGCAGGGTTGTTAAGCTCTGGTTTACATTTTAGTTTACAAAGTTTAGAAAATAGAATAAATTCAGCACCTAAAAAAGTACATGACTAAAATGAAAGTCTTACTGGGACAAAAATAATATGTGTGTGTGTGTGTGTGTATATATATATATATATATATATATATACTTCAAATCCATTGGCATTAATATGGAGGTGTGGCTATAACAGCTGCAACTCTTCTGGGAAGGCATTTCACAAGATTCTGGAATGTGTCTATTGGAATTTGTGTTCAATCAAGGTCAGGAAGTGATGTTAGAATAAAGAGTCTAGCTTGCAATCGGTTTTTCAATTCATCCCAAAGGTGTTCAGTTGGGTTGAGGTCAGGGCTCTGGCAGCAACTAAAGTTCCTCCACACCAAACTGGTAAAAGCATGTCGTCATGGACCTAGCTTTGTGTGCAGGGGCACAGTCATGCTGGAAATAAAAGAGCGTTCCCCAAACTTTTGCCACAAACTTAGAAGCACCCAATTGTGTAAAATATATTTGTATCCTGTAGAATATAGATCACCCTTTACTGGAACCAAGGGGTCTAACCCGAACCCTAAAAAACAGTCCAGAACATTATCCTTCCTCCACCAAACTTTACAGCATGCATTATGCCGTAGGTAGCGTTCTCCTGGCATCTGCCACACCCAGATTGTCCCATCAGACTTCAAGATTCATTGCTTCAGTGAACACTTTTCCACTTCTCCAGGGTCCAGTGACAGCTTTAAACCACTTCAGTTGATACTTGGCATTGTGAATGTTGCTATGGGGCTTGTGTCAACTGCTTGGCCATGGAAACCCATTTAATGACCCTCTTGATGTTGCTTCCAGAGGCAATTTAGGACTCTGTAGTGAGCAAAGCAATATATAATAGGAGATTTTATATGTGCTATGCACTTAAGCACTCAGCACACCTGAGCTTGCATGGTCTACCACTTCGTAGTTGGGTTGTTGTTGCTCCTAGACACTTCCACTTCACAAAAAATGCACTTAAAATTGACTAGAGCATATCAAGTAGGACAAAAATTTCACAAACTGACTTGTGTCAAAAGGGGCACCCTGTGACAGTGCCACGTTTAAAGTCACTGAACCCTTCATGACATCCATTGTTAGCTAAATTGTATGCACCTTGTTTGTGTGTATGTATATATATATTGTGTATTTAAAAAATAGAAAAGGTTGTGCTAAAAAAAACATATTTTTAACATTTTCAAAACTACAACAGGATTTTAGTATAAGGATACACTTGCTGAACAATCTGCCGTCTCTGGTTTTCCTTGCTGTGAATAATTAGAAGACGAAGTTAAATCAGTTTTTGTGCTGCTTTGAAGGGACATGAATACCCAAAAATAAACAAACATTCATAATTCAGGCAGAGCATCCATTTAAAAAAAAAAAATACAATTTACTTCTATTTCACATTTGCCTCTTTCTATATGTACAATATTGGTATAAACATTGTTCCTGACACTAATACCATATAGTGCTCAAGACATGTGCACACTCCTAAACCTACCTAGATATGCTCTTGTGGAAAGCAGCTAAGTTTAAAAAAAAATAATATATGCTTACCTGATAGATGTCTTTCTTTCCGGATATGGAGAGTCCACAACGTCGTCGAGGATGCAAAGAGCACCACAGCGAAGCTGTTAAGTGTCGCTCCCCTACCCATAATCCCCAATCATCCGAAGGGAAATGGAAAAGGAATAACACAAAGGTGTAGAGGTGCCTGAGGTTTAGTCAAAAATAACTGTCTTAATAAAGAGTGAGGTTGTGGACTCTCCATATCCAGAAAGAAAGAAATTTATCAGGTAAGCATAAATTTTCTTTTCTTTCCTAAGATAGGGAAAGTCCACAACGTCATTCAATTACTAGTGGGAACCAATACCAAAGCTAGAGGACACAGAATGAACAGAGAAGGAGAACAAGACAGGCAGACCTAAACAGAAGGCACCACTGCTTGAAGAACCTTTCTCCCAAAAGAGGCCTCAGCTGAGGCAAAAGTATCAAATTTGGAAAAAGTATGCAGAGAAGATCAAGTTGCAGCCTTGCAAATCTGCTTCATTTTTGAAAGCCCAAGAAGAGGAGACAGCCCTAATGGAATGAGCTGTAATTCTCTCAGGAGGCTGTTGTCCAGCAGTCTCATAAGCAAAATGAATCATACTTCTCAGAGGGAAAGAGAAGTAGAAGTAGCCTTCTGACCCTTATGCTTTCCTGAGAAACAAACAAACAGGGCGGAAGACTGGCGAAAATCCTTAGTCGCCTATAGGTAGACTTTTAGAGCATGCACAACATCCAAGTTTTGCAACAGACGTTCTTTATGAGAAGAAGGATTGGGACAGAAAGAAGGAACAACAATTTACTGATTAATATTTCTATCCGAAACCACTTTAGGAAGAAACCCCAATTTAGTACGAAGAACCGCCTTATCTGCATGAAAGATAAAGTAAGGTGAATCACACTGCAAAACTGTCCAAGCAGAAGAGACAGCAATAAGAAACAAAACCTTCCAAGATATCAACTTAATATCTATGGAATGCATTGGCTCAAACGGAGCCTGCTGCAAAACTTTAAGAACAAGATTAAGGCTCCAAGGAGGAGTAACAGGTTTAAACACAAGCCTGATTCTGACCAGGGCCTGACAAAAAGATTGAACATCTGGCACATCTGCCAAATGCTTGTGTAACAAAATAGATAATGCAGAAATATGACCTTTCAGAGAACTGACTAACATCCCATTCTCCAGACCTTCCTGGAAAAAGGCAACATTCTAGGAATCCTGACCCTACTCCAAAAGTAGCCCTTAGATTCACACCAATAAAGGTATTTACGCCATACCTTATGGTACATTTTTTAAGTAACAGGCTTGTGAGCCTGGATCATGGTCTCAATGACCAACTCAGAAAATCAATGCTTAGACAGAACTAAGCGTTCAATCTCCAAGCAGTCAGCTTCAGAGAAATGAGATTTGGATGGAGGAATGGATACTGAATTAGAAGTTACTTCCTCAGAGGCAACCTCCAAGGCGGCCGAGATGACATCTTCACTAGGTCTGCATACCAGATCCTGCGAGGCCATGCAGGAGCTATTGGAATTACGAATGCTCTCTCTTGTTTGATACGAGCAATAACTCATGGAATTAGCGCAAACGGAGGAAACAGGTATGCTAGACCGAAATCCCAAGGATCCGCCAGAGCATCTATCAGAGCTGCCTGAGGATCTCTTGACCTTGAACCGTACCTTGGAAGCTTGGTGTTCTGCTGAGGCACCATCAGATCCAACTCCGGCACCCCCCATTTGAGCGTTAACCTGGAGAACAATTCCGGATGGAGAGCCCACTCCCCAGGATGAAATGTCTGTCTGCTCAGGAAATCCGCTTCCCAGTTGACCACTCCGAGTTCCTCCCTAGTGGTTGATGTAAGCTACTGAGGTGATGTTGTCCGGCTGAAACCTTATAAACCAGGTGAAAGACAATTGAGGTCAAGCCATCAGAGCATTGTAAATCACTCTCAACTCCAAGATGTTTATGGGGAGAGAAAACCCCTCCCGAGTCCATAGTCCCTGCACATTTAATGAGTCCCAGACTGCTCCCCAGCCTAGCAGGCTGGCGTCCATGGTCACAATCACCCAGGAAGGTCTCCGGAAACATGTGCCCGGAGACAGATGCTCCTGAGCAAGCCACCACAGGAGAGAGTCTCTTGTCGACTGGTCTAGATCTATCCTCTGAGACAGATCAGAATGGTCTCCGTTCCATTGTCTGAGCTTGCATAACTGCAGAGCTCTCAAATGGAATCAAACAAAGGGAATGATGTCCATAGAAGGGACCATCAGACCAATTGAGCTACCATACATTGAGCTACTGATGGCCAAACAGTAGACTGAAGAGAGAGGTAAGAGGAAAGAATCTTGGATTTTCTGACCTCTGTCAGAAAAAATTTCATTGATAGGGAATCTATCATGGTTCCTAAGAAAACCACCTTTGTAGCTGGAACAAGGAAACTCTTCTCTAGATTCACTTTCCATCCATGGGAATGTAGAAAATACAACAAGATCTCTGTATTAGAGTTTCCTTGTTGAAAAGATGGCACCTGAACCAATATGTCGTCTAGGTAGGGCGCCACTGCAATTCCCCGAACCGGATCACTGCCAAGAGAGCCCCCAGAACCTTTGAGAAAATTCTGGGAGCTGTGGCAAGGCCAAACAGAAGAGCCACAAACTGAAAGTGTTTGTCTAGTAAGGGAAATCTCAGGAACTTGTGATCATTCCTGTGGATGGGAACATGAAGATACGCATCCTTCAGGTCTATGGTCATCATGAACTGACCCTATTAGACCAAAGGAAGAATGGAACAAATGGTTTCCATTTTGAAGGACGGTACCCTGAGACAATCTAGGTCTAAAATGAATCGAAAGGTTCCCTTTTTTTTGGGAACCACGAACAGATTTCAATAGAATCCTAGACCCTGTTCCCTTACCTTGTTCCCTTACTAGAACAATCATTCCCAGGGAGGAAAGGTCCGAAACACAGTTCAAAAATGCCTCTCTTTTTATTTTTACTTGGTCTGCAGATAATCTTGAGAGGAGGAATCTGCACTTGGGAGGGAAAGTTTTTCTGCAGATAATCTTGAGAGGAGGAATCTGCCCCTGGGAGGGAAAGTTTTTAATTCTATTTTGTAAACCTGAGATACTAGGTCCACAGCCCAAGGATCTGGGACATTTTGTATCCACACTTGACAAAACAGAGAGAGTCTACCCCCCACTTGATCCGATCCCGGAACGGGGGCCGACCCTTGATGCTGACTTAGACTCAGCTGAGGGTTTCTTTGATTGCTTCCCCTTATTCCAAGATTGATTGGGCTTCCAAGAAGACTTGGACTGTTCCTGCTTGGAAGAGGGAGAGGAAGACTTTTGACCTTTGAAGTTACGAAAGGAACGAAAATTACTTTGACGTCCTTTAGGTCTGTTCTTCTTGTCTTGTGGTAGAAAAGACCCTTTTCCACCCATAATATCAGAAATTATTTCTGCCAGACCAGGTCCAAACAAGGTCTTACCCTTGTAAGGAAGCGCCAGAAGATTGGACTTGGAGGTAACATTAGCTGACCAAGATTTTAGCCACAAAGCCATGCGGGCTAAGACAGTGAAGCCAGACATCTTGGCTCTCAGTCTAATAACTTGCATGTTAGCATCAGAAATAAAGCTATTGGCTAGTTTGAGAGCCTTAATCCTATTTTGGATCTCTTCCAATGGAGTCTCTACTAAAATTGATTCAGAAAAGGCGTCGCACCAATAAGATGCTGCACTTGCTACTGTGGCAATACAAACTGCAGTTTGCCATTGAAGACCTTGATGAAAATAAAAATTTTTTTCAAATAAGCCTCCAGCTTTTTGTCCATGGGATCCTTAAAGGAGCAGCTATCCTCTATAGGGATCATAGTTCTCTTAGCCAGAGTAGAAATAGCCTCTTCTACTTTAGGCACCGTGCGCCATGAATCTTTAATGGAGTCAGCAACAGAAAACAACTTTTTAAAGACGGGAGACAGGGGGAAATGTATCCCTGACTTCTCCCATTCCTATGAAATAATCTCCGTCACACGGTCTGGAACAGGAAACACTTCCACAGAGGAATGAACATCATAGTATTTATTAAGTTTACTATACTTCTTTGGGTTGACAACAACAGAAGTATCATAGCCATTACCTCCTTTAACAGTTCACGAAGGTGTTCAAGCTTAAATCTGAAGTTTACTTTTTCAGTATCAAATGAAGGAATAATACTAATAAAGTCTGGATGTAGTACTTGCTAGTGTCTGAAATGAAAATATGTATAATAACGGATTGGGCAAAAAAATCCAAGTCCTTGAAAGACCCCCCTGAGAGACCTGATCCTAAAATGAAGTTTACACAGTTTATATCCTGGGAGCAATTCCCTATAGAACTGATAGTACAGGCAGGATAAAAGAGACAAGTATCCCCTAGAACTAAATGTTCTTACTATATCGCAAAAGTGCTCACAAGTCACATACACCAGAGCACATACCTCTGTGTGGATCCCTTGAGCCTTCGTCTCACTTGTCTGCAGTATAGCCTCACAGTTCTGGATAAAGCTTCTCACGATCACTATCCAAACGTATTCATTTCAAAAGCCTTTTCACGCTGTTACTGGGATAGACGAGCTGCCTGACATTCCGGTTCCCACCTCTGCCACTGCTTGTTTCGGTGTCTGACATCACTTGGGGTGTTTAGTATCAAAGCCCAATCCCGTAGTCAGCCAGCAGAGCACAGAAAATAGAGCTGGCCAAAAGATACTTTGAGAAAAAGGGGTAAAAGACTCGCTCTATAAAAAATAACTTTTTATAAGATCACTTTAAAAGAAGAATGACAGGTCTGGGATACAGCTGTTATTTGCAGCCTCGTGCTGAATGCTATGTTATGTACTATTTCATAATGTTTGTTTATGCACACTGTTATTGCAGGGATAAATATTTGCACTACATACACACTCAGTATTAATAAGAGCCAATCTACAAGTTAGTGGGAAAAATGCAGCACTGTTATTAGATTAGCTTTATAAGTAGCTGTACTACAGTTATTTATTGATTAATGCTCCAGTTCATTATGTGCATTTGCATATCTTCATTTATATTTAGAGTGGAGACGTTGGTGTATTACTTGCGATTAGAGTTCTTAGTTGTGTAGGTCTAAAATATTAAGTTACATGCCCCTTTGTATCTGTGTAGATCTCCATATATTGCCACATCACTGGTTATGTATATTGTGATAACTCCGTATCTCCTAGTAGCTTCAAACTCAGCTTATATGGTCTGACAATTTATGATATTATTAAGAGTTACACTACTGCTATCTGTAATGTTCACCATGTATATAAGTATCAAAATAAGTATGTCTGTTCAGAGGAATTTTTTTACGGGAAAGGGTCATGCTATGCCTTTGAAATCTGTATAGTTTTTACCTATATCTTGACAGTTCTATTTATGTATGCTTTGTACTTTGATATTACCTAGCACTGTGTTCATAACTGCTTATTTCACTCTACTCTACAAACTACAGGTCCTAATAATATATTCTGATACCCTTAACATAGTGATGTATGCTGCTATATTCGTTGTGAGCACGAGTCGACCTGCCTATTGATTCTCATTTCTATAAAAATGCCAGTGTTGTAGACCCTTGCTCATGAAACCTATATCTAGATCTAGATCTTTTCTAAAGACATCCTAGCTGTTTAGATGCAAATCCGGTATATACTTTCAAATCATTCTGAGTCAGAAAGTCCACTATAGACACGCTAATTGGATGTCAGGATGCTGCTGTGTGTATGGATACTGTATGTTTACTTAGAAGGGTTCTGTATGCTAATCTAAGCATGTTCTACTGGTTGCGGCCGGGCCAGCAGAATTGGCATTATTCCCAAGGAACCCGCCCGGGGCTCCTCTCCTCCCTTTCCCGCCGGTACTTGTTGCCTGCGGGTCATACCCCTATTCCCTTTTCCCTTGTCGCCGGTAGATGGCATCTCCCTAGGAGAGGAGCTCCTCTGGAAGCCCCTTATATCTTATCTTATACCATGTTTCATATCATCTATCTTATATCTCATGTTACATACATCCTGATACCCTGCTGTGAGAATAATTGCTCCAGAATGTAATCTGCTCCATATTATACATAAAAGTCTAGGGACTTTGGGCAAGTTTCTACTTAAGTATATGTATAGAGTTCAGCTATAATGATGACAGCCTGGGAAACTTGTAAACTCCAATGGGACCTATGGCTCCGCCCCCCACCCTCACCTTTAGCTACTGTCCACCCTTATTTTAGGTGGACAAATAAGCGGTATTAACCCGCCATAGATATCACTTTGTTATAAGTTGCTCTCAGCCTTCTGTCTATAAAGAAAATGAGGCATTTTGCCCTCCGTTCACGTGTATCTAATAGGAGCAACTTGTTATGACTCCCTATAATTTGTCAATCTTCAAATAATAAATACACTTGTTTTATAATTAATATACCATTCTATAGGAAGTATAACTTTCTCGGGTTGTTTAAATTCTATCATTTTCTTATGTGTTTATATAGGAAACAAAAGGAAAAAAGAGGTAATGCTTGATTATATGTATTTGACTTTGTACCTGCATACAATGTTTTCTATATTTTTTATGTTCTTTTATTGAGATACATATATAATACTTGAATTAAGATCTTTTTATTCTCTTATATGTAAAGGTTCCAGTGTCCAATGGATAAACAATGTCTTGTATGCAAAAATTACCAAAGTGATGCAAAATGTACATTATGTTCATGTTCTTTCTTTTTCTTGCACTGCCTCAATAAAAACCTTTGATTCAAAAAAAAAAAAAGAAGAATGACAACAGCCACCAAACAAATAGACTGAGAGATGCGCAGCACAGTCGGCTTACGCGTTTCGGTGGTATGTCGTATTCATATTTATTTTTTATAGAGCAAGTCTTCTACCCCTTTTTTTTTTAAGGAATAATACTGTCCGAATCTGAGATTTCACCCTCAGAGGCTACCGACGTATACTCCTCATCAGACTTATGAGGGAGGGCAACCTGCATAGCAGTAGGTGGAACAGAAACCTTACTATCTGAATGTCTAATTTTTCTCTTGCGTTTCCCCAGCATAGGAAAAACAGATAATACCACAGATATCCGCAGAAGATACCTGTGCAGCAAAATCTGCAGGCAAATAAACTCCTCCAGGAGAGTGAGAGGAACTGTAGGGCACTGTATTTGACGCCATAGAGGCTTGGGACGTTTAAGGAGAAAGCAGTGGCATTGCCTGAACAGCATCATCCTGAGAGACATTGGGCTCAGAGGGCAACAATTTATTTTAGCTAAGCATGCAGCACAGAATTGCTTAGGCAAAACAATTTGTGCCTCAAGGCATAACAAGCATTTGTCAAAAGAAACAGAGTCTTGGTCCATGTCCATAATACTAAATAAAAAAATCCCCAAATTGTAGAAATTTTTTAAATACACTGTCACTTTAAGAATTTTTAATACCACAGCTGCTTAAAGTTATGCGAAAATTCTTTAAAATAATAAACCAATCAGGCCCCCTACACCTCAGACAGGCTGAGGTGCCTTACCGTAACACTTATGAACAATTTGGCTGCCAGAAGTCTCTAAAACGTATGTATAGTAGATCGACACTGAAGAGACTGAAATCCAAACGCTCAAGCAGTCTGTCAGTTAGCCTGTTCTAGCTAAGCAAGCAAAGAAAACCAACTGCCAAATGTTAAGTTTATACATAAATCCCTGTATAAAACATAAGCCACACACATACTAATAAAGTGTTTCATCAATATTAGCCCAAAGAGAAAAAACGTCCCAATAAAGGGAAGATTAACCCCTAGTCTCAACATACATAATGTGCCTGTATTTTTTTTTTCTTTCGTGATTCAGATAGAGCATGGAATATTAAGCAACTTTCTAATTTACTCCTATTATCACATTTTCTTCATTCTCTTGGTATCTTTATTTGAAATGCAAGAATGTAAGTTTAGATGCCGTCCCATTTTTGGTGAACAACCTGGGTTGTTCTTGCTGATTGGTGGATAAATGCATCCACCAATAAAAAAGTGCTGTCCAGTGTCTGAACCAAAAAAAATGCTTAGATGCCTTATTTTTCAATTAAAGATAGCAAGAGAATGAAGAAAAATTGATAATAGAAGTAAATAAGAAAGTTGCTTAAAATTGTATGCTCCATTTGAATCACAAAAGAAAAAATTTGGGTTCAGTATCTCTTTAATTAATTGATTATTAATTTTTAGAAAGATTTATTAATTGCCAGAGCAACAAAATAAAATATGACAAATATTTTTTTTAAAAAATTGTGTATAATTAGACATTTTAGAGTGAATTCATTTACATATAATATAGATATTTTAATTTCATTTAAATCTATAATTTTGTTAAAAACATTACAATATTTTGCAAATCAGTGGCACACCCCTTGAAAAGTCTGTTCAGCATGTTTATCTTATATCCTCTGTAGCTGCCAGTTAGGGGCAGGCATACATGTGATACATAAATTACTGTTTAAAATGTTGCAGAAATGTTGTTCTCTTGGTATTCTTTGTTGAAAGCTTAACCTAGGTAGGCTTATAAACTGATTTCTAAGCCATTGAAAACTCCTCTTAATTAGTGCATTTTGACAGGTTTTCACAGTTAGACAGTGCTAGTTCATGTGTGTTATACAGATAAACATTGTGCTCAGTCCTATGGAGTTATTTATGAGTCAGCACTGATTGGCTAAAATGCAAGTGTGTCAAAAGAACTGAAATAAGGGGGCAGTCTGCAGAGGATTAGATACAAGGTAAGCAAACAGGTAAAAAGTGTATTAATATAACCGTGTTGGTTATGCAAAAGTGGGTAATGGGTAATAAAGTTTTTTTTTTATATTTTCAAGTTGACTGTCCCTTTAAGCATATGAATAAATAATTAATAAATTAATGCATAGAATTGTGTTAACCACAATATTTATTAAAGGGAGACTGTACTTAAAAAAAAAAAAAAATATTTAGTGATTCACATAGAGCATGCATTTTTAAGCAACTTTCTAATTTACTCCTATTATCAATTTTTCTTCATTCTCTTGGTATGTTTATTTGAAAAGCAAGAATGTAAGTTTAGATGCCGGCCCATTTTTGGGGAGCAACCTGGGTTGTCCTTGCTGATTGGTCCTGAAGCAAACATTTGCTAGCTCCTTAGCTGAGATGCCTTCTTTTTTTGAATGAGAATTATTTACTTTCATAATTTAATTATTTTCCAAATGTAGTGCTAAAATAATTATTTATTTTATTATTCTTTCCATTAAGGGAAATGTAAAACTGTCTCTAAAAGAACTGCAACACACATTTAGCTGGTCTGATATAACTAGTTCATTGCAGGATTAGGTTTGTTTGGCATCCTTAAAATTAATTATTTGCTGAAACTTATTAACAGCTAACAGTAACACTCAATACCTTGTGATGTAAAAATTCCTGGTTGAGAATTTGCAACACCCATTCACAGGTGATCAGCACTTCATCTTAGTTGACACTTTGGTTACTACTCTCACTGGAAAGGCCAAAAGTTAATTGGCAAGAAGACCTGCTTCCCTGTGATCCTGAAAAAAAACCTCATCTGATCCAGGACCTGCAAATGAGAATAATGCTTCTGTTCGTAGTAATTGGCATGCAGGTGCAGGTACAATTTATAGTGACCCTCAGGGTTTTGGTAGTCCAGTGATCACCTGCTTTTTGCTGTATATAGAACACATTTGAATGGCAATTACACTAAATACATGTCTGCTCTTAAAGGGACAGTCTACACCAGAATTTGTATTGTTTTAAAAGATAGCTAATCCCTTTATAACCTATTCCCCAGTTTTGCATAACCAACACAGTTATATTTATACACTTTTTACCTCTGTGATAACCTTGTATCTAAGCCTCTGCAAACTGCTCCCTTAATGTAGTTCTTTTGACAGACTTGCATTTTAGCCAATCAGTGCTGACTCCTAGGTAACACCACGTGCGTGAGCACAGTGTTATCTATATGACACACATGAACTAACACCCTCTAGTGATGAAAAACTGGCAAAATGCATTCATAAGAGGCGGCCTTCAAGGTCTAAGAAATTAGCATATGAACCTCCTAGGTTTAGCTTTCAACTAAGAATTCCAAGAGAATAAAACAAAATTAGTGATAAAAGTAAATTGGAAAGTTGATTAAAATTACATGCCCTATCTGAATAATAAAAGTTTATTTTGGACTAGACTGTCCCTTTAAAAGCACAGACTACTGTATTTTTTTCTCCCCTTTAAAGTATAGGAGTAATGTCTGTAGCGAGAGCATACAGAAAAGATCAGCAAGGAACTACATATATTTATAATATCCTTGATTATTATTATTTTTTTTCAAAATTTACTTTTTTTTCCATAATAAACATGAACTTCAGCTATTATCAAATGAGCTTTACCTATTATTGAAAGACATTGTGTTGCTGCCCTAAAACGTGTAATGGTTTTGTTGAGAGGCAAGAAGTTGTGAGTTTATGGTTTTCAGTGGTTTGGAATAGGAGCAGTGTTGTGTTTGTTTTCTCTCCTTTAGGACTAGATTACACGTGGAGCGCTAATTTATCGCTGTAGCAATAAGCGCTCAGAAAATTAACGAGAGGTTAGACCTCTGGTTAATTCTCAAAATAACCCCCAATTGCCCCCAAAATAAAGAATATTCTTTTTTTTTATTTAAAAAAAAAAGTAGCATTTTGTTTAATAAAAAAAAAAAACATGCAAAAAGCAGTTATGAGGGGTTAAAGTTGGTGGGTGCACTGAAAAGTGTCTTTACATAGCGGTTTATGAGAACTGGGTGTTCGCTGTAAATATATATGTGTATGTTTATATACATATATATTTATGTGTTAATATCTGTATATACACATAGAAACACATAAATATGTATATTCATATACAAATATATTTACAATCTGCTGCCCATTACTGCGCAACTTATCCCTTTCGCTGCACCAGTTCTCGTGAGTGCAAAGCTTTCGTGCAATATGAATGCGAGGTCGCGTTCGCATTGCACCAAACTCGTAATACCAGCGCAGATTTGCGCGCTCTGGTATTACTTAGTGGAGCGCAAATATCGATTTCACTGTTGCCATATTTTGTGCTCCACTTATAATCTAGCCCTGAGTTCCCGATGATCCATTTAACCTGCTTGAGTGTATTAATTTGTTTATAAATAGCTTCTTTAACCTTGATTTTGTCATTTGAAATAGCTGTTTTTACATGTTGTAAATTGCTTGTGTCATTTAAACCCACATTTTTTCTTTCATGATTCAGATAGAGTAGGCAATTTTAAGCAACTTTCTAATTTACTATTATTATAAAAAAAAAATTATTCTCTTTGTATCTTTCTTTAAAAAAAGCAGGAATGTAAAGCTTAAGAGTCGGCCCATCTTTGGTAGCCACCAATTGCCGATTGGTGGCTACCAAAGATGGACTGGCTCCTGAGCTTTAAATTCCTTTTTTTTTAAAGAAAGATACCAAGAGAAAGAAGAAGAATTGATAATAGGAGTAAATTAGAAAGTTGCTTAAAAAGGCATGCTCTATCTGAATCATGAAAGAAAAAATGTGGGTTTAAATGACGCAAGCAATTTACAACAGGTAAAAACAGCTATATTCATGAAAGAAAAAATTTGAGTTCAGTATCCCTTTAATTTGCTTGTAGATAGTCCTATGCTTATCACAAGCATTCTTGAAGTCCCCTACAGTTTTATCTATACCCCCACCAATGAAAGTTTATTCTATAAATTGACTGCCCTATTGGAAAAGAAGTGTTTACACAAAATACTCATCATCTTACAGCCCTTCAACTTGATATCATGACCTCTTGTTCTGTTGTTGCTCTTTTGTATGAAAAATACTTATTTATTCAGTCCCTTAATATACTCAAATGTAACATCTCTCCCTTTTCACCTCTTAGCTATACATATTTAGGTCATCAAGTCTTCCTTTGTAAGATGTATTTTTTAGATTATGTGCCAGTCCTAGTGCATGGTTGTGGGTGAGTGTGTGTACATGTATATGAGTACTTGCACATGCATGTGTGTGTGTGCTTGTCTATGAGTGATTACACACTTTGGCCTAGTTTCTATTGAGGTGGTAAAGATTAGAAACTAGTTTCCACAAATTACCACATCAATGGAAACTAGGCCTTTGTTGATAGAGATCTTAAAAAAAACAGAGATCCCTAGGTCTAAAAATGATGGGCCAGATTAGTAGTGGAGCACTAATTAACGCTCCTGCTGGAGCTTCAACTGCTCTAGAAGTTCGGCTTTTTGTGCTCGTCGGGTTGTGCTCATATTATTAATTGAAAGTAAACTGTTTTCGTTCTCTAGCTAACCCGACAAGCCACAAAACTTGAATCTTTAATATTGCTTGTGCGTTCACATATTCCTACAGAGAAGTCAATAAAGAAAAAAAAAGTGGAAAAAATCCTAACACCCTTCTCGTCTGCAAACCCAATCACATATTCTCATGTGCTGTAACCCGACATGAAAATAAGAATATTTCACATTCCAATATTCTTCACATAAAAGAATATGTATATATATATATAATAACAAAAAAGAAAAGTCACCAGCACTAAAGTCCAATAAGAGTATCGGACTACCTCTACTATTTCTCACAAGGTAAAATAAACATACATACATACAAAATATATAATGTATATATATATATATATATATATCAGAGCGAATAGTAATTAACTATTAGAATACATAGGAGGTCGTGCTGCTGAACATCTGATACAGTGTACCACTTACACTGTTGACAAGAATGCAAATAAAAGAGAAAATCAAACCGTTATAGCGCACAAACACAGTCTATATGTGAAAAAGAATTAATTGTCCAAAGAGGTACAACTTTATATGGAGGCTCCACCTTTCACTAAATTCCATGTGCAAAAGTGTCAGGCTAAATATTTTAAACCTGCTTACCAGATCTCACCTCAATCGTATGAGGTAAGAATGAAGCTCTATATCAGGGGAGAGGAATCTGTGTCTATCCTTCGTTCTTAGTGCACAGTTGTCTTGTGATGGTTAATCCATATCACTTGAACCGTGGTTTCTTCACAGTAATACCTGAGTTTGTCAAATATAAGCAGGAAAGAAAAAATCACATAGCGTAACACTATATAGGCTAGTTAGAATTTATTGCGTGACAAATGTACACTTACAATATACAACCTCAATCCATAATGAGGTAAGCTTAGAGGCATATAACTTTCAAAACTTTTGTTCGACAATGACTATAGTATTGTACTATCTTTTGTGAGACAAATGCAGTCAGTCAATGTAGTAATGTATAATCTGAACACCCATTCAGTATAATCTTACGCGTTTCGAAGTTTTAACATCAACTTCTTCATCAGAATTCTCTCCCATGATATAGAGCTTCATTCTTACCTCATACGATTGAGGTGAGATCTGGTAAGCAGGTTTAAAATATTTAGCCTGACACTTTTGCACGTGGAATTTGGTGAAAGGTGAAGCCTCTATATAAAGTTGTACTTCTTTGGCTAATTAATTCATTTTTACATTGAGACTGTGTTTGTGCGCTATAACGGTTTGATTTTCTCTTTTATTTGCATGTATATATATATATATATATATATATATATATATATATGCTGTATATATATATATATATATATATATAATGGTATTTTGGTACAATATATATCTATACATATATAGAGAGATGATAATATATAGGTATTATATACAGATATATATAGGAATGTCTGTTTATAAATACTTGCTATGTGCAGAACATTGTAATGTGAAATTTACAGTACAAACACAGTATAACATTTTATAAAAAATGAATATTGCATAAATATATTTTTACTTGTTTTCATCTACTTAACTGCACAGGGCTCCAATCTAATTTTATATATATATATATATATATATATATATATATATATATATATATATATATATATATATATATATATATATATATATATATATATATATACTGAATCCAAATAGTGCACTCTCACTTGCCAAACAAAGACCAGGGTGCTTAAAGTAATATTCAATCAAATCAGGTAATAAGCACTCACTGGATTTAAGCACAGCACACTTTATTAGACAGTGACGTTTCGGGGCATTCACCCCTTCTTCAGACCTGAAGACGGGGCGAATGCCCCGAAACGTCACTGCCTAATAAAGTGTGCTGTGCTTAAATCCAGTGAGTGCTTATTACCTGATTTGATTTGATATATATATATATATATATATATATATATATATATATATATATATATATATATATATATATACATATATACACATATAAATACAATGTATTTCAATGTTAAAGCACTTGGCTGCCTTTTTTTCTAACACCTGAAATCTCATATATTTGAGCTCTTTTAACTTTTGTGTGCAATATTTTTTTTTTTAATAATTTTTATTAGATGGTGTTATTATAAGTGTAACTATACTTTGTAATGTATTTTTGAAGTGTTTCTTACAACTTTTTTCTTTCACAAAACAGTTAAAGGGACACTGAACCCATTTTTGTTATTTCGTGATTCAGATAGAGCATGCAATTGTATGCAACTTTCTAATTTACTCATATCAATTTTTCTACGTTCTCTTGCTATCTTTATTTGAAAATGAAGGCATCTAAGCTATTTATTAGTTCAGAACTCTGGACAGCACTTTTTTATAGATGGATGAATTTATCCACCAATCAGCAAGAACAACCCAGGTTTTTCAACAAAAATGGGCCGGCATCTAAACTTACATTCTTGCATTTCAAAAGAATATACCAAGAGAATGAAGAAAATTTGATAACAGGAGTAAATTAGAAAGTTGCTTAAAATGTCATGCTCTATCTGAATCACGAAAGCAAAAAATTGGGTTCAGTGTCCCTTTAACCTGAACTCTGAGGATATTCTAGCGTAAGAGCAAACACCCACGATAAACCCCTTATCACTCGTGCGCAAATGTTTGCGCGCCACTTGTAATCTGTCCCTATACGTTTGTAGCAATGAATTAGAATTTGTTTCCAAAATGAATGATTTCCTATTTTTTCAGCAATTAAAGCAGTGATATAATTACTTTTCCTGGGGATTTTTTATTTCCCTTCCAATTTTCTGATTAAAGGGACACTGTACTCAAAACATTTCTTTCATCTATATGAAAGAGCATTGTCACAATCAGATGAGCACATCCTACTTAATGTTCATTAGCTTGTAAGTAATTATTACTAATATTTAATGAAAATTGGCAAAAATTAGCTATAAAATAATGAATGTCAACAGGAAGTACCTATCAGCTAATGAGGTTTAGTAGGAAGTGCCTATCTGTTAATGAGCCTTAGGAAAAAGTACAATACTGAGACAACTGTTTTGTTTTTGTAGTAAATAAGGTGACATAATTATACTCTATGCTTATTACTTGTATATTAGGTGCTAGTCTCTAAGGCCTAGATTTGGAGTTTGGCGGTAGCCGTGAAAACCAGCGTTAGAGGCTCCTAACGCTGGTTTTAGGCTACCGCCGGTATTTGGAGTCATTCAAAAAAGGGTCTAATGCTCACTTTTCAGCTGCGACTTTTCCATACCGCAGATCCCCTTACGTCAATTGCGTATCCTATCTTTTCAATGGGATCTTTCTAACTCCGGTATTTAGAGTCGTGTCTGAAGTGAGCGTTAGAAATCTAACGACAAAACTCCAGCCGCAGAAAAAAGTCAGTAGTTAAGAGCTTTCTGGGCTAACGCCGGTTCATAAAGCTCTTAACTACTGTACTCTAAAGTACACTAACACCCATAAACTACCTATGTACCCCTAAACCGAGGTCCCCCCACATCGCAGACACTCGATTTAATTTTTTAACCCCTAATCTGCCGACCGCCACCTACGTTATACTTATGTACCCCTAATCTGCTGCCCCTAACACCGCCGACCCCTATATTATATTTATTAACCCCTAACCTGCCCCCCACAACGTCGCCGCCAGCTACCTACAATAATTAACCCCTAATCTGCCGACCGCAAAGCGCCGCTACCTACGTTATCCTTATGTACCCCTAATCTGCTGCCCCTAACACCGCCGACCCCTATATTATATTTATTAACCCCTAATCTGCCCCCCTCAACGTCGCCTCCACCTGCCTACACTTATTAACCCCTAATCTGCCGAGCGGACCTCACCGCTACTATAATAAAGTTATTAACCCCTAATCCGCCTCACTAACCCTATAATAAATAGTATTAACCCCTAATCTGCCCTCCCTAACATCGCCGACACCTAACTTCAAACATTAACCCCTAATCTGCCGACTGGAGCTCACCGCTATTCTAATAAATGTATTAACCCCTAAAGCTAAGTCTAACCCTAACACTAACACCCCCCTAAGTTTAATATAATTTTAATCTAACGAAATTAATTAACTCTTATTAAATAAATTATTCCTATTTAAAGCTAAATACTTACCTGTAAAATAAATCCTAATATAGCTACAATATAAATTATATTTATATTATAGCTATTTTAGGATTAATATTTATTTTACAGGTAACTTTGTATTTATTTTAACCAGGTACAATAGCTATTAAATAGTTAAGAACTATTTAATAGCTAAAATAGTTAAAATAATTACAAAATTACCTGTAAAATAAATCCTAACCTAAGTTACAATTAAACCTAACACTACACTATCAATAAATTAATTAAATAAAATACCTAAAATTATCTACAATTAAACCTAACACTACACTATCAATAAATAAATTAAATACAATTCCTACAAATAAATACAATGAAATAAACTAACTAAAGTACAAAAAATAAAAAAGAACTAAGTTACAAAAAATAAAAAAATATTTACAAACATTAGAAATATATTACAACAATTTTAAACTAATTACACCTACTCTAAGCCCCCTAATAAAATAACAAAGCCCCCCAAAATAAAAAAATGCCCTACCCTATTCTAAATTACTAAAGTTCAAAGCTCTTTTACCTTACCAGCCCTGAACAGGGCCCTTTGCGGGGCATGCCCCAAGAAGTTCAGCTCTTTTGCCTGTAAAAAAAAACATACAATACCCCCCCCAACATTACAACCCACCACCCACATACCTCTAATCTAACCCAAACCCCCGTTAAATAAACCTAACACTAAGCCCCTGAAGATCTCCCTACCTTGAGTCGTCTTCACCCAGCCGAGCCAAATTCTTCATCCAAGCGGAGCAAGAAGAGGTCCTCCATCCGGTAGAAGTCTTCATCTAAGCGGGGCAGAAGAGGTCTTCCATCCGATTGAAGTCTTCATCCAAGAGGCATCTTCTATCGTCATCCATCCGGAGCGGAATGGCAGCATCCTGAAGACCTCCGACGCGGAACATCCATCCTGGCCGACGACTGAACGACGAATGACGGTTCCTTTAAATGACGTCATCCAAGATGGCGTCCCTCGAATTCCGATTGGCTGATAGGATTCTATCAGCCAATCGGAATTAAGGTAGGAATATTCTGATTGGCTGATGGAATCAGCCAATCAGATTGAGCTCGCATTCTATTGGCTGTTCCGATCAGCCAATAGAATGCGAGCTCAATCTGATTGGCTGATTGGATCAGCCAATCGGATTTAACTTGATTCTGATTGGCTGATTCCATCAGCCAATCAGAATATTCCTACCTTAATTCCGATTGGCTGATAGAATCCTATCAGCCAATCGGAATTCGAGGGACGCCATCTTGGATGACGTCATTTAAAGGAACCGTCATTCGTCGTTCAGTCGTCGGCCAGGATGGATGTTCCGCGTCGGAGGTCTTCAGGATGCTGCCGCTCCGCTCCGGATGGATGACGATAGAAGATGCCTCTTGGATGAAGACTTCAATCGGATGGAAGACCTCTTCTGCCCCGCTTGGATGAAGACTTCTACCGGATGGAGGACCTCTTCTTGCTCCGCTTGCATGAAGAATTTGGCTCGGCTGGGTGAAGACGACTCAAGGTAGGGAGATCTTCAGGGGCTTAGTGTTAGGTTTATTTAACGGGGGTTTGGGTTAGATTAGGGGTATGTGGGTGGTGGGTTGTAATGTTGGGGGGGGTATTGTATGTTTTTTTTTACAGGCAAAAGAGCTGAACTTCTTGGGGCATGCCCCGCAAAGGGCCCTGTTCAGGGCTGGTAAGGTAAAAGAGCTTTGAACTTTAGTAATTTAGAATAGGGTAGGGCATTTTTTTATTTTGGGGGGCTTTGTTATTTTATTAGGGGGCTTAGAGTAGGTGTAATTAGTTTAAAATTGTTGTAATATATTTCTAATGTTTGTAAATATTTTTTTATTTTTTGTAACTTAGTTCTTTTTTATTTTTTGTACTTTAGTTAGTTTATTTCATTGTATTTATTTGTAGGAATTGTATTTAATTTATTTATTGATAGTGTAGTGTTAGGTTTAATTGTAGATAATTATAGGTATTTTATTTAATTAATTTATTGATAGTGTAGTGTTAGGTTTAATTGTAACTTAGGTTAGGATTTATTTTACAGGTAAATTTGTAATTATTTTAACTATTTTAGCTATTAAATAGTTCTTAACTATTTAATAGCTATTGTACCTGGTTAAAATAAATACAAAGTTACCTGTAAAATAAATATTAATCCTAAAATAGCTATAATATAAATATAATTTATATTGTAGCTATATTAGGATTTATTTTACAGGTAAGTATTTAGCTTTAAATAGGAATAATTTATTTAATAAGAGTTAATTAATTTTGTTAGATTAAAATTATATTAAACTTAGGGGGGTGTTAGTGTTAGGGTTAGACTTAGCTTTAGGGGTTAATACATTTATTAGAATAGCGGTGAGCTCCAGTCGGCAGATTAGGGGTTAATAATTGAAATGAGGTGTCGGCGATGTTAGGGAGGGCAGATTAGGGGTTAATACTATTTATTATAGGGTTAGTGAGGCGGATTAGGGGTTAATACATTTATTAGAATAGCGGTGCGGTCCGCTCGGCAGATTAGGGGTTAATAAGTGTAGGCAGGTGGAGGCGACGTTGTGGGGGGCAGATTAGGGGTTAATAAATATAATATAGGGGTCGGCGGTGTTAGGGGCAGCAGATTAGGGGTACATAGGGATAATGTAAGTAGCGACGGTTTACGGAGCGGCAGATTAGGGGTTAATAATAATATGCAGGGGTCAGCGATAGCGGGGGCGGCAGATTAGGGGTTAATAAGTGTAAGGTTAGGGGTGTTTAGACTCGGGGTACATGTTAGAGTGTTAGGTGCAGACGTAGGAAGTGTTTCCCCATAGGAAACAATGGGGCTGCGTTAGGAGCTGAACGCGGCTTTTTTGCAGGTGTTAGGTTTTTTTCAGCTCAAACAGCCCCATTGTTTCCTATGGGGGAATCGTGCACGAGCACGTTTTTGAGGCTGGCCGCGTCCGTAAGCAACTCTGGTATCGAGAGTTGCAGTTGCGTTAAATATGCTCTACGCTCCTTTTTTGGAGCCTAACGCAGCCATTCTGTGGACTCTCAATACCAGAGTTATTTTAAAGGTGCGGCCAGAAAAAAGCCAGCGTTAGCTACGCGGGTCGTTACTGACAAAACTCTAAATCTAGCCGTAAGTTTGTAAGCATCTGATTGGTGAATACTTACCATGTACACTCAAGCATACATAGTACTTGTACACCAGCTGTTCTGAGATTGGCACCTAGGGCTTCCTTCTCATAGTTAAAAAAAGACAAAGAAATATTTTTTTCAACAGTAAGTTTACGGCTTGGCAAACTATTCTCAGTTCCAGAATAGTTTGAGATGGAATTTCTACTTAAAGCTTTAGTTTTTTAATAGAGAGCAGTTTTCCTGTTTTGACAAATTTTTATAACTTTTATACAACTGCATTATCATTCCCTAATCCCAAATTGTGATAGCATGTGTGGATTAGTGCTGAAAATGTACACATTCAAACACCAAGTGATTGCCACACAGAGAGTTACAAAATAGCTATTGTGTTCGCATTCAGCTGCAGGATGCTTCATTTGGTCTAATTAGACGTTTTCTTAATCTAAATATGTTGGCTAAAAACTGTTTTGGAAGATTTTATAAAATCCTGTAAAAAATGTAGTTTAAATTAATATTAGCCAGTTAAATACAGGTGTTTTTTGGTGTATTGTCTAAAGTCATCTATGGATTAAGAATATAATAATGAACCTTATTCTAAAAACTTGAACGTATAATGCAGCATATATTTGCACTTTATTATTTTAAGAATGAGCAGTACAGATATTGCTGTGGAAGTTGGTTAATTGCGTGTACCTACTCAAATCTCAGGAGGTAGGTTGTGGCCTTTATGGGGCCTATCCTTCATTTCGGAGTGAATAAATTAAATACCATTAAAGGGACAGTAAAGTCATAATTAGACATTCATGATATAGACAGAGCATACAATTTTAAACAACTTTCCAATTCATTTTTTTTTTATTTAATTTGCTTCCTTCTCTTGTTATACTTTGCTGAAGATTTTATCTAGGTAAACTCATGAGCAACAAATAATGTAGGTTCTAGCTGCTGATTGGTGGCTGCCTATATATACCAATTGTTCAGTTACTTGTGAAATTGTTGATACCATAATAAATGCAGATAATTAATCTAGAAGACATGAAAAGAAAATAATATGCAGTAAACTGAAAGTACAGGGAATACTGGCAACTCCCAAGCAAAGGCCTAGATCTTTATCAAGTTATACAAATGAAACCTCTGCTCAAAAATTTAGTGAATGCAAATTTTGTGCACAATATACCCATGTAATTTTAAGGACAATCTATCTGTGGTCACCGCAGTCACCAACCAGCTTAGGTGCTTGTGACCCTAGTTAGATAAAAGTGTTAAGGCCTAGTATCCCTAACTGCAACTTGTTACATTGGCACAATTAGCCATAACTACAAACAGCCCCACTAGCCTTCACTACACAATAAGCCCTAGCACTTAAAGGGGCACTGAACCCAATTTTTTTCTTTTGTAATTCAGAAAGAGCATGCAATTTTAAGCAACTTTCTAATTTACTCCTATTATCAATTTTTTTTCGTTCTCTTGCTATCATTATTTGAAAAATAAGGCATCTAAGATTTCTTTTGTTTCAGAACTCTGGACAGCACTTTTTTATTGGTGGATGAATTTATCCACCAATCAGCAAGGACAACCCAGGTTGTTCACCAAAAATGGGCCGGCATCTAAACTTACATTCTTGCATTTCAAATAAAGATACCAAGAGAATGAAGAAAATTTGATAATAGGAGTAAATTAGAAAGTTGCTTAAAATTTCATGCTCAATCTGAATCACGAAAGAAATTTTTTGGGTACCGTGTCCCTTTAAGGAACACCCACTGGTAAACTCCTCAACTCACAAATTACTACGTGATCCCCCCCCCATCAACACTTAATATGTGATAATCACTCACATAGCTTAAACTTCTTCAAAAATCCCCTGACCTGATTCCCCACCATTAAACTCACATGATTCCATCATTGCAACCTCGCCTAGAGTCTATAAAAACACGTGTGTGCCCCACTCGGTGCCAACCTCCAACACCAACCCCCTCAGAAATATATATATAAAAAAAAAATCTTAAAAAAACATTTTACTTGAAGTTTAATTGCAGAATCATCTTTCTTCAATATCTTCCATCACACAGCAATCACTACCTTTTATTCATTGTGGCCTGGGTTGCTTCTGGGAATAAAATAACCCAAGCAATTTTTATAGGAATAAATATATAGGTATATACAGATATATATATATATATATATATATATATATATATATATATATATATATATATATATATATATATATATATATATATATATATATATATTTAGGAATAAATAGAACATATCCTGCTTTTTTTTTGCTCATGATATTTTTTTGCGCACATTGGATTTATGCTCATGCGAAAACTTTTTACTTTTAAGTTGTAAAATGGGTGCAACCCGACATGCCCAAAAAGCCCCCTAAATAGCGTTCCCCTCTAGTGCTAAATGTGCAGAAATTCATAATATGGCTGCTGCATTTGGTTATTTATGGTACCAGATTTATTACTAATAAGTGCAACATACAAATATCTGGTAATTTTGTCTCAAATATAATCTAACTAAAAATGTTGTAATATGTCCTAACTTTATATAAATTGTGAACATTTAAAATGCAATATATAAACAATGTCAATAGATGTATTTGGTAACATTTATGCCAATAATCTCCCCACCTACAATTAATGGGATCTTTTTGGGCAATGGTAACGTGGATATATAAACAAACTTTTAAGAACAGGATAAAACAGATGCTTCAAACCTTTTCTCTCTGTAATTTGAGTTGAGGGTACAAACTGTAGCCTCCCTTTAGCAATGGCTTTTTCCACAAAAAAAAAAACAGGTGTAAAAACAATTAGGTAAAGACCTTAGTTTTATTAAACCTCTTAAAAGGACATGAAACACAAAATATTTCCTTCATGATTCAGATAGAGCATACCATTTTAAACAACTTTTCAATTTACTTCTATTATATAATTTACTTAGTTCTTTTAGTATCATTTGTTGAAAAGCATCTGTAGGTTTAGGAGGTGGAAGCCAGCTGTTGATTGGCGGCTGTGCATATATAACACTTTTAATTGGCTAACCAATGTGTTCATCCTGCTCCTAGTAGTGCATTGCTATTCCTTCAACAAAGGATATCAAGATAATGAACCAAAATTGATAACAGAAGTAAATTGGAAAGTTGTTAAGAAATGTATGTTTTATTTGATTCATGAAAGAAAATGTTGATGTTTCGTGTCCCTTTAATATACTTGAAAGTTCATCTTTTCACTCCCTCCAAACATTTAAGTGATAAATATTAAGGGCATGCTGCATTGTAAGTTGTATTCATTACACCTTTGCTGAAATCGTCATAATGATTATTTCAATAAAAGTACAATGCAGTAAACAAATAAAAAAACTCTGAATTTCAATTGAGTAGTAGTATTTTTTTCTGACCAATTTCAAAATTACTTCAATTTTCTCCTCCCCCTGTATCATGTGACAGCCATCAGCCAATCAGAAACGCATATATGTATATACTTTGAACTTGCACATGCTCAGTAGAAACTGGTGCCTCAGAAAGTGTTTGTATAAAAAGATTGTGCACATTTTAATAATGGAAGTAAATTGGAAAGATGTTTAAAATTGCATGCTCTATCTGAATCATGAAAGTTTCCTTTTGACTTTAGTGTCCCTTTAAGGTCGCCAAAACTCTGTTTTTATAATAATCTATTCTCTTTTGAAGACCAATGAATACTTCATTTTAAAGGATTAATACGTTTGGTTAAATTTGGCACTGTCAGAATCTTCACTTCTATGACCCCTGAACATTTTCAGCAAATTTAAGTCTTATGGTGATTTTGAAAATGATCTAATGCCTAGTAATGTATTTGTAAGATCATTTTGGAAGATACAGTCATTTTAACTTTTATTTGTGATCAAAGTTGCCAATATCTAGTCTGCCATAGCAGTACACACACATATATTACATTGAAGGTACAAAGGTGACATATTAACACGCACTGGATTATCACTTAAAACTGGAGCACATACTTTTTGTCACTTCAAAGATAATATGTCAAGCTGTGAAGATGAAATGAATCTTCCTCATGTTCCACCTGTGTAGATTTATTGCTCAGCTACCTATTCTTACCTACTGAACGAAACAAAGGTCAGAACTTGTCTGACAGTTTATAAAACCAAATCAAAGAAAGTGACTGAAAAAAATGCTGATTACTAGCAGCAAACAATGTGTAGTAGCAATAAGGTGAACTAACTGGTGCTACTTACAGGTGCCACTAGAAAGTCAAAGCTCCAGGATTCCAATACTATTTTAAAGCGACAGTAAAGTCAAATTTAAATTTTCATGGCTCAGATAAAAAAAAATAATTTCAACAACTTCCAAATTTACTTCTGTTATATAATTTGCTTTGTTCTCTTGGATCCTTTGCTAAAAAGCATACCTAGGTAGGCTTGGGAGCATCAATTTATTACTGGGAGCTAGCTGCTGATTGGTGACTGTTCATATATGCCTCGTGTCATTTGCTCCCAATAGTGGATTCCTGTTCCTTCAAAAAAGGACACCAAGAGATTGAAGCTAATTTGATAACAGAAGTAAACTTAAAGTTGTTTAAAATTATATACTCATGAGAGAAAACATTTAAAAAACATTTTAAGTGTTCTGCCAAGACTGTTGTGTGTATACATGGGCCTGTGTGTGCAAGCGTATATATACGTGGGCCTATGTGTGTGCAAACGTGTATACATGGGCCTATGTGTGTGCACACGTGTACACATGGGTATATGTGTGTGCAAACATGTATACATGGGCCTATGTGTGTGCAAACGTGTATACATGGGCCTATGTGTGTGCAAACATGTGTATACATGGGTATATGTGTGTGCAAACATGTGTATATATGGCTATATGTGTGTGCAAATGTGTATACATGGGTAAATGTGTGTGCAAACTTGTGTATACATGGCTATATGTGTGTGCAAATGTGTATACATGGGTAAATGTGTGTGCAGACTTGTGTATACATGGGTATATGTGTGTGCAGACTTGTGTCTACATGGGTATATGTGTGTGCAGACTTGTGTATACATGGTTACATGTGTGTGCAATCTTGTGTATACATGGCTATATGTGTGTGCAAACTTGTGTATACATGGCTATATGTGTGTGTGCAAACGTGTAGACATGGGTATATGTGTGTGCAAACTTGTGTATACATGGGTATATGTGTGTGTGCAAACGTGTAGACATGGGTATATGTGTGTGCAAACTTGTGTATACATGGGTATATGTGTATGCAAACATGTGTATACATGGGTATATGTGTGTGTAAACATGTGTATACATGGCTATATGTGTGTGCAAACATGTGTATACATGGGTATATGTGTGTGCAAACGTGTAGACATGGGTATATGTCTGTGCAAACATGTGTATACATGGCTAAATGTGTGTGCAAACATGTGTATACATGGCTATATGTGTGTGCAAACATGTGTATACATGGGTATATGTGTGTGCAAACATGTGTATACATGGCTATATGTGTGTGCAAACATGTGTATACATGGCTATATGTGTGTGCAAACATGTGTATACATGGCTATATGTGTATGCAAACATGTGTATACATGGCTATATGTGTGTGCAAACGTGTAGACATGGGTATATGTGTGTGCAAACATGTGTATACATGGCTATATGTGTGTGCAAACATGTGTATACATGGCTATATGTGTGTGCAAACGTGTAGACATGGGTATATGTGTGTGCAAACATGTGTATACATGGGTATATGTGTGTGCAAACATGTGTATACATGGCTATATGTGTGTGCAAACATGTGTATACATGGCTATATGTGTATGCATACTTGTGTTTACATGGGTATATGTGTGTGCATACTTGTGTTTACATGGGTATATGTGTGTGTACAAACGTGTATACATGGATATATGTGTGTGCAAATGTGTATACATGACTATATGTGTGTGCAAACTTGTAGACATGGGTATATGTGTGTGCAAACGTGTAGACATGGGTATATGTGTGTGCAAACATTTGTATACATGGGTATATGTGTGTGCAAACGTGTGTATACATGGGTATATGTGTGTGCAGACTTGTGTATACATGGGTATATGTGTGTGTGCAAACGTGTAGACATGGGTATATGTGTGTGCAAACTTGTGTATACATGGGTATATGTGTGTGTGCAAACGTGTAGACATGGGTATATGTGTGTGCAAACTTGTGTATACATGGGTATATGTGTGTGCAAACATGTGTATACATGGCTATATGTGTGTGCAAGCATGTGTATACATGGGTATATGTGTGTGCAAACATGTGTATACATGGCTATATGTGTGTGCAAACATGTGTATACATGGGTATATGTGTGTGCAAACGTGTAGACATGGGTATATGTGTGTGCAAACATGTGTATACATGGCTATATGTGTGTGCAAACATGTGTATACATGGGTATATGTGTGTGCAAACATGTGTATACATGGCTATATGTGTGTGCAAACATGTGTATACATGGCTATATGTGTGTGCAAACATGTGTATACATGGGTACATGTGTATGCAAACATGTGTATACATGGCTATATGTGTATGCAAACATGTGTATACATGGCTATATGTGTGTGCAAACGTGTAGACATGGGTATATGTGTGTGCAAACATGTGTATACATGGCTATATGTGTGTGCAAACGTGTAGACATGGGTATATGTGTGTGCAAACGTGTAGACATGGGTATATGTGTGTGCAAACATGTGTATACATGGGTATATGTGTGTGCAAACATGTGTATACATGAGTATATGTGTGTGCAAACGTGTATACATGGGCCTATGTGTGTGCAAACATGTAGACATGGGTATATGTGTGTGCAAACATGTGTATACATGGCTATATGTGTGTGCAAACATGTGTATACATGGGTATATGTGTGTGCAAACATGTGTATACATGGCTATATGTGTGTGCAAACATGTGTATACATGGGTATATGTGTTTTCAAACGTGTGTATACATGGCTATATGTGTGTGCAAACATGTGTATACATGGCTATATGTGTGTGCAAACATGTGTATACATGGCTATATATGTGTGCAAACATGTGTATACATGGCTATATGTGTGTGCATACTTGTGTTTACATGGGTATATGTGTGTACATACTTGTGTTTACATGGCTATATGTGTATGCATACTTGTGTTTACATGGGTATATGTGTGTGCATACTTGTGTTTACATGGGTACATGTGTGTGTACAAACGTGTATACATGGCTATATGTGTGTGCATACTTGTGTATACATGGCTATATGTGTGTGCAAACATGTGTATACATGGGTATATGTGTGTGCAAACTTGTGTATACATGGGTATATGTGTGTGCAAACTTGTGTATACATGGCTATATGTGTGTGCAAACTTGTGTATACATGGTCATATGTGTGTGCAAACTTGTGTATACATGGGTATATGTGTGTGCAAACGTGTATACATGGGTATATGTGTGTGCAAACGTGTATACATGGGTATATGTGTGTGCAAATATGTGTATACATTATATGTGTGTGTGCAAACATGTGTATACATGGCTATATGTGTGTGCAAACATGTGTATACATGGATATATGTGTGTGCAAACATTTGTATACATGGGTATATGTGTGTGCAAACGTGTGTATACATGGGTATATGTGTGTGCAAACATTTGTATACATGGGTATATGTGTGTGCAAACGTGTGTATACATGGGTATATGTGTGTGCAAACGTGTGTATACATGGGTATATGTGTGTGCAAACATGTGTATACATGGGTATATGTGTGTGCAAACGTGTGTATACATGGGTATATGTGTGTGCAAACGTGTGTATACATGGGTATATGTGTGTGCAAACGTGTATACATGGGTATATGTGTGTGCAAACATGTGTATACATGGCTATATGTGTGTGCAAACATGTGTATACATGGGTATATGTGTGTGCAAACATGTGTATACATGGCTATATGTGTGTGCAAACATGTGTATACATGGGTATATGTGTGTGCAAACGTGTGTATACATGGCTATATGTGTGTGCACACATGTGTATACATGGCTATATGTGTGTGCAAACATGTGTATACATGGCTATATGTGTGTGCAAACATGTGTATACATGGCTATATATGTGTGCAAACATGTGTATACATGGCTATATGTGTGTGCATACTTGTGTTTACATGGGTATATGTGTGTACATACTTGTGTTTACATGGCTATATGTGTATGCATACTTGTGTTTACATGGGTATATGTGTGTGCATACTTGTGTTTACATGGGTACATGTGTGTGTACAAACGTGTATACATGGCTATATGTGTGTGCATACTTGTGTATACATGGCTATATGTGTGTGCAAACATGTGTATACATGGGTATATGTGTGTGTAAACTTGTGTATACATGGGTATATGTGTGTGCAAACTTGTGTATACATGGCTATATGTGTGTGCAAACTTGTGTATACATGGTCATATGTGTGTGCAAACTTGTGTATACATGGGTATATGTGTGTGCAAACGTGTATACATGGGTATATGTGTGTGCAAACGTGTATACATGGGTATATGTGTGTGCAAATATGTGTATACATTATATGTGTGTGTGCAAACATGTGTATACATGGATATATGTGTGTGCAAACATTTGTATACATGGGTATATGTGTGTGCAAACGTGTGTATACATGGGTATATGTGTGTGCAAACATTTGTATACATGGGTATGTGTGTGTGCAAACGTGTGTATACATGGGTATATGTGTGTGCAAACGTGTGTATACATGGGTATATGTGTGTGCAAACATGTGTATACATGGGTATATGTGTGTGCAAACGTGTGTATACATGGGTATATGTGTGTGCAAACGTGTGTATACATGGGTATATGTGTGTGCAAACGTGTATACATGGGTATATGTGTGTGCAAACATGTGTATACATGGCTATATGTGTGTGCAAACATGTGTATACATGGGTATATGTGTGTGCAAACATGTGTATACATGGCTATATGTGTGTGCAAACATGTGTATACATGGGTATATGTGTGTGCAAACGTGTGTATACATGGCTATATGTGTGTGCACACATGTGTATACATGGCTATATGTGTGTGCAAACATGTGTATACATGGCTATATGTTTGTGCAAACATGTGTATACATGGCTATATGTGTGTGCATACTTGTGTTTACATGGGTATATGTGTGTGCATACTTGTGTTTACATGGCTATATGTGTGTGCAAACATGTGTATACATGGCTATATGTGTATGCATACTTGTGTTTACATGGGTATATGTGTGTGCATACTTGTGTTTACATGGGTATATGTGTGTGTACAAATGTGTATACATGGCTATATGTGTGTGCATACTTGTGTATACATGGCTATATGTGTGTGCAAACTTGTGTATACATGGGTATATGTGTGTGTACAAACGTGTATACATGGCTATATGTGTGTGCATACTTGTGTATACATGGCTATATGTGTGTGCAAACTTGTGTATACATGGGTATATGTGTGTGCAAACTTGTGTTTACATGGGTATATGTGTGTACATACAGGGAGTGCAGAATTATTAGGCAAATGAGTATTTTGACCACATCATCCTCTTTATGCATGTTGTCTTACTCCAAGCTGTATAGGCTCGAAGGCCTACTACCAATTAAGCATATTAGGTGATGTGCATCTCTGTAATGAGAAGGGGTGTGGTCTAATGACATCAACACCCTATATCAGGTGTGCATAATTATTAGGCAACTTCCTTTCCTTTGGCAAAATGGGTCAAAAGAATGACTTGACAGGCTCAGAAAAGTCAAAAATAGTGAGATATCTTGCAGAGGGATGCAGCACTCTTAAAATTGCAAAGCTTCTGAAGCGTGATCATCGAACAATCAAGCGTTTCATTCAAAATAGTCAACAGGGTCGCAAGAAGCGTGTGGAAAAACCAAGGCGCAAAATAACTGCCCATGAACTGAGAAAAGTCAAGCGTGCAGCTGCCAAGATGCCACTTGCCACCTGTTTGGCCATATTTCAGAGCTGCAACATCACTGGAGTGCCCAAAAGCACAAGGTGTGCAATACTCAGAGACATGGCCAAGGTAAGAAAGGCTGAAAGACGACCACACAAGCTGAAACGTCAAGACTGGGCCAAGAAATATCTCAAGACTGATTTTTCTAAGGTTTTATGGACTGATGAAATGAGAGTGAGTCTTGATGGGCCAGATGGATGGGCCCGTGGCTGGATTGGTAAAAGGCAGAGAGCTCCAGTCCGACTCAGACGCCAGCAAGGTGGAGGTGGAGTACTGGTTTGGGCTGGTATCATCAAAGATGAGCTTGTGGGGCCTTTTCGGGTTGAGGATGGAGTCAAGCTCAACTCCCAGTCCTACTGCCAGTTTCTGGAAGACAGCTTCTTTAAGCAGTGGTACAGGAAGAAGTCTGCATCCTTCAAGAAAAACATGATTTTCATGCAGGACAATGCTCCATCACACGAGTCCAAGTACTCCACAGCGTGGCTGGCAAGAAAGGGTATAAAAGAAGAAAATCTAATGACATGGGCTCCTTGTTCACCTGATCTGAACCCCATTGAGAACCTGTGGTCCATCATCAAATGTGAGATTTACAAGGAGGGAAAACAGTACACCTCTCTGAACAGTGTCTGGGAGGCTGTGGTTGCTGCTGCACGCAATGTTGATGGTGAACAGATCAAAACACTGACAGAATCCATGGATGGCAGGCTTTTGAGTGTCCTTGCAAAGAAAGGTGGTTATATTGGTCACTGATTTGTTTTTGTTTTGTTTTTGAATGTCAGAAATGTATATTTGTGAATGTTGAGATGTTATATTGGTTTCACTGGTAAAAATAAATAATTGAAATGGGTATATATTTGTTTTTTGTTAAGTTGCCTAATAATTATGCACAGTAATAGTAACCTGCACACACAGATATCCCCCTAAAATAGCTATAACTAAAAACAAACTAAAGACTACTTCCAAAACTATTCAGCTTTGATATTAATGAGTTTTTTGGGTTCATTGAGAACATGGTTGTTGTTAAATAATAAAATTAATCCTCAAAAATACAACTTGCCTAATAATTCTGCACTCCCTGTACTTGTGTTTACATGGCTATATGTGTATGCATACTTGTGTTTACATGGGTATATGTGTGTGCATACTTGTGTTTACATGGGTACATGTGTGTTTACAAACGTGTATACATGGCTATATGTGTGTGCATACTTGTGTATACATGGCTATATGTGTGTGCAAACATGTGTATACATGGGTATATGTGTGTGTAAACTTGTGTATACATGGGTATATGTGTGTGCAAACTTGTGTATACATGGCTATATGTGTGTGCAAACTTGTGTATACATGGTCATATGTGTGTGCAAACTTGTGTATACATGGGTATATGTGTGTGCAAACGTGTATACATGGGTATATGTGTGTGCAAACGTGTATACATGGGTATATGTGTGTGCAAATATGTGTATACATTATATGTGTGTGTGCAAACATGTGTATACATGGCTATATGTGTGTGCAAACATGTGTATACATGGATATATGTGTGTGCAAACATTTGTATACATGGGTGGGGGGGCGGAGCCAGCGCTCAAAGGAGATGGCTGCACGTTTGTGAGCTCTAGTCTCCCTTAAGGGCTAAATCAACTTAAATGTGAGTGTGTCTAGCTCAATTGATCCGCCAAGACGTCTCGACAAGCCCTACTTATCATCCCGGATTGCCATCTGACCGGATTTATAGCATAACAGCAAGAGGACGGCATTACATTACACCGCGGCTTGCGGCCTGCATCGCATTCAAGCTACGTGACACAGACCGCGGACAGAAGTGAAGGCTGCCAGACAGTCCGCGGGGGGAAAAGTGACCGCAGTGGTAAGCGGATATGTGTTGCATAAGGTGTGTGCCCTTTTGTGGACTTACTGTGCTCATGTGAAACCCCGGGAAGGGAAACATCAAATTTGGTGGAAGGCCGCAACCGACCACAATGAATGGGAACGCATGGCATTTTAAAGTGATGAAAGGTGAACCTGCTATAAGGGGACAGCAATAAAACATAATAACGAAACAAGAGATGTGTTTGACATCGGTTAATGTAATCTGTGCTCATCATGTAATTAAAAGTATATACAACTGACACATGCTGCGTACTTCTGAACACGTATGACTAGCCTGAGAAAGTAGGAAAGATAGTAAACAATACACCCCGGCCGCAGGCCTACAGCTGATGAAAAATACACGGGCTGCAGTGACACTGATACTAGCGACAAAAGTGGCAGACCTAATTTACTCACTACGCCGGTAGTTGACTACATCTCGCCCCTTCTATTGAGATTTAGAATACCGATCTTTCTTACTCAGGGGTTAAAATGTCTCCCAAAAAAGGGGGCAAACTAGACAAAGGCGTTAAAAAACGGACAGCAACAAACCCTTCTGTAAACAATTTTTTCAAGCACATAGATACACCTGGAAAAGTGCTAACAACTACAAGCGATGCCAGAGGAGACGCTTCCTCAGCCTCATCTGAATCTGAGGGAGAGAGTTCAGAGCATGCTGTCTCAGTTCCTAGAGCCCTGCTGAATTCATTGCCCTCAAAAAAGGACTTTTCCAACCTAATTGGCCAAGTTAAACAATGCATAAGGGAGGAAATCTCTGAGATTAAAAAAGAACTTTCAGATATGGGCCAGAGAGTAGAAAAATTAGAAGATACCAATGCCCTAACTGATTCCAACATACTCTTTCTCAGATCCAAAGTGGCCTTTCAAGATGAGCAACTTTTACAAATGGAGAACAAGCTAGACGACTTGGAAAACCGCAGTCGTCGTAGTAACATTCGAATTAGAGGAATCCCGGAGACCATCCTACCAGCAGATCTGGAAGAATACCTACAAGGAGTGTTTACTCTTGTCTTGGGAGTGGACTCAGAAGCCACAATAGCACTGGATAGATTTCACCGGGCTCTACGAGCAAAACCTCTGGGTGATCAGCCCCCAAGAGACGTAATTGTCAAGATCACTAGTTATCAAATTAAAGAGGAGATAATGAAAAAGCACGACAGAAATATCCTCTTAAATACAGGGCTGACCCCATTCAGTTATTTGAAGATTTGTCTCCAAGAACGTTACAGAAGAGACGTGAATTCAGATTCTTCACCACCACACTGAGACAGCGTAATATCCCGTACAGATGGGGCCACCCTTTCAATCTGCAAATTCCATGGAAGGGAAGAAGATTAATCTGCAATACAATAGAGGATATACAGAAGGTCTGTAAGGACCTGGAAATCACCACTATGCCTCAGCAGGATGAAATCAGTGAAAGAAGAGGGGAGAGACCCCATATGGCCCCACCTCTACCACAGAGATCGGAGTGGAAGAAAATACCAGCAAAATTGGTCAATAAAGACATTCAAAAAGTGGACTCTGCAACAACTTCAGGAAAGTGAACTTTTCTCTCTTTCTTTCTGGTGTGGGTTTGAATTTAATTGAACCTAGGGGGTAAAGGTTGCAGTTGATACAGCAGTGTTTGTGATCTGGGGGTCGCCTGCACTGGCCCACTCTGTGGTTTGAAGGTGGAGTGGGCCGGGGCGGGAGGATCTCATGGACGAAGTTCTGTTGGGATATGAACGCATTGATTGATAGCCAAGAGCCTTTGACGATGAAGATAGGTGAGACATACTGTGTTGATAAGATATGATCACTGCCTTTGACCTAAGTAGAAATCACATTGTAAAGTAAATATTTGAATGCTGTGATGGTAGGAATCACGTGTTTATTTAAATGTAATGATTGAAGACCTATATTGTTTAATCTGCAAGGTGAGACGTTATATATCTTATGTCCAAATGTTTATAGGCGCACTCACTAAGCAACACCCAGGGTGTACCACGGTGCAAGCCTGAGGTAATATCTATCTCATGCCCAAATAGGGGTTTTGTATTCTCCCCTTAAAAGAATACGAGTTATAGCTCTTTTCATTCGCACCAGTTGTGCAATATTTATCTTGTTTGAATTTTGTTTTGTTTATTATTTTTTTAGTTGCTGCCGTGAGGGCCATCTTAATCTTAGATATGTAATCTGGGCTAAATATCACTGTCAATTATTTTCAATATTGCCACATAGCTTAGGACTATCTACACTTAGCTTCAAATCTCTGGATGACAGAAACTAATACACCCAGTATACATATAATTACCCAAAATGTAAAAGGTTTCAATTGCCCTAGTAAGCGGAATATGGCTATCAGAGACCTGTATAGGAAAGGAGGGAAAATCCTCTTACTGCAGGAAACACATTTTAAAACAGGTAAGATACCCAGGTTTTTTTCAACTCAATATCCGCAACATTTTCACAGCACGAACTCCACCAAAAAAATTAATGGGGTCAGCATTTTGGTGCACAAATCAATTCCATTTAAACCCCAAAAAATAGATAAGGATAAGGAAGGGAGATTCTTGGGAATTATGGGTCTGATGTTTGGTAGACCTGTGACAATTGTCAATCTATACGCCCCTAATGTGAGACAGGACCGTTTTGTTTCACAAATCTCAGATAGGATTACAGCTCTTGCCAAAGGCCCCCTAATTGCAGCTGGAGATCTTAACACCCCTCTCGACCCTGACCTAGACAGCTCTAACCCCAATGTTCGGCAGAACCAAAAAATGCTTCACTCTATTTGGAAAGACATTAGAGCTTTGACACTACATGATACATGGCGTTACACTCACCCGCACACTAGAGACTACACCTTTTTTTCAAACCCACAAAAAAGTTACTCAAGACTGGACTACATTCTAGTAGACCATCTCGCACTCTCATTAGTCAAACATGTACATATCAAACACACGACATGGTCAGACCACTCTTTAGTAGAATGTGTGATGGCATGGCCTTCTGCCCCCATCAAGCCCTTTACATGGCGTCTTGACAATGTGCTGCTAGCTGACTCAAAAGTGGTAGAATCATTCGCAGAGTTTTTAGACAGCTATTTTCTTATTAACAACACACCTGATGTCAGTCCCGCGACAGTATGGGAAGCACATAAAGCTTATATTAGGGGCGAATTTATCAAATTACAAGCATATAAACGCAAACAAACCCTTGCAGAATATGTTAAATTGGCACAAGAAGTATCTGAGGCTATGTCACTGAAACTACACCCCAGGGATCAGGAACTAGCTAGGATTCTACAACACAAAAGGGATAACCTAAATAAACACTTACAACTCGAAACGCAGAGAAGCCAATTACACGTACAACAAAAATACTATGGTGAGGGAAATAGATCGGGGAAGCTATTAGCTAGAACATTAAAGCAGCAACGCACAAACTCCTACATTCACTCACTCAAATCACCACATAACACTAATATTGAGGACACAAAATCCATTGGGGACTCCTTCAAGAAGTTCTACCACAGACTATATAATTTGTTCCCCAACAGATCGCCAAATAACCATCAGTCAGAGTGTGAAAGGTATTTAGAAGGTATAAATCTCCCTAAACTCACAGAAGATGAAAGTAGGGTAATGGAAGCACAGATCTCCAGTAGGGAGATAATAGAAGCTATCAAAGAATTAAAACCGGACAAAGCCCCAGGACCAGATGGTCTCAGTAATAGGTATTATAAGGTCTTCAAGACCCAACTCACCCCACACTTACTTACCCTTTTCAATCAAATATCTGATACTGTAGTTTTCCCTGACACAATGCTACAGGCCCATATCTCAGTACTCCCTAAACCCGGTAAAAAACCAGAGATCCCAGCTAATTTCAGGCCAATCTCCTTGTTAAATGTAGATATCAAATTATATTCCAAAATAATAGCAAATAGGATAAATAAAGTCCTCCCAAAACTAATACATCACGACCAGGTTGGCTTTGTTCCAGAAAGGGAGGCTAAAGATAATATTGGAAAAGTATTAAACCTATTGGACTATATTAAACAATTCAAAATTCCTGCAATTTATCTATCAACCGATGCTGAAAAAGCATTCGATAGATTAGACTGGACCTTTTTATTAACAACCCTTCAAAAATTCGGCTTCCCCAAAACAATTATTTCAAAAATTTTTGCTCTATATTCTACCCCATCGGCCCAGATACGAGTAAATGGGACTCTGTCTGAACACCTCGAAATCAGGAATGGGACGAGGCAAGGTTGCCCGCTCTCCCCCATTCTTTTTATATTATCATTAGAACCATTGGCCACAAAATTGCGTGCACACTCGGGAATAAAGGGTATTACTATACAAGAAAAATGTTATAAGTTAGCAATGTTCGCTGACGATATTCTCCTGACAATAGCTGAACCATTGCTCTCTCTCCCACACATCCAAAGTGAACTGGAGACATTTGGGGCAGTATCAAATTTCTTGATAAATATTAACAAATCGGAACTATACCCGATAAACCTCGCAGACTCAGAAATATTAGAAATTAAACATATGTTCCCCTATAAAATTCAGAGACAAGCATTAAAATATTTGGGGATATTATTGACACAGGACCCTATCTCCCTACGGAAACTAAATTACGGCCGATTGCTAGGGGAATTTGAACATTTGGTATCCTCTTGGCTACCGAAAAAACATATTTCTTGGCTGGGAAGAATTGCCGCTGCCAAAATGACATTATTACCAAAAGCACTATATGTCATGCAAGCATTGCCCATATCGGGAGTGTCAGCAGACATCAATAAGCTACAAGCGATTATAGACACATATATTTGGGATAGGAAGCCCCCACGCCTGGCTAAGACCACGCTTTATAGACACAGGGAAGATGGGGGACTGGGGGTTCCTAATCTGCACTTTTATAAATTGGCAATTGCCGCAAATAAAGTAGTAGAATGGTGCAGACAAGGGGACAACTCTTATAAGAGAAGTGTCCATCTAGAATCCCAACTGTTAGGAGCCCCGCACATAGGTGGGATGTGCTGGGCTCCTCAAAAACCATCTATAGAAAAAATAGAAGCTTACCCAATTATCAAAGAAACCTGGTCCGACTGGTTAAAGTTACGCAACAAACACAAACACATAACATCCACTTATTCCCCTCTGACAATTCTTGACCCAAATGAGGAATTCCTACAAGACTGGTCAGGGAGGAAATTAAAAGTAGATCAAACGTCTAAACTAGTGGATCATATCCCTGTATATCTTTTATCAGAAAAAGGAAGAATAGCACAGAGAGAAACCCTACTAACACAAGGCTACACTTTTCTCCAATCCTGGTTGAGATACCATCAGATACGCCATTTCCTAGCTATGCACCAAAGCAAGCAAGATTTGCTCAGACCGCTCACGGTTTTTGAAAATTTATGCATATCACACCACCACCCTAAGGGGGTGATCTCCACAATGTATAGGATGGTCCTTAAGTCAAGTCTTCCGACCAAACCGAACTACATATCTAAATGGGAGGCTGAGATGGGTAGACAGTTTTCTGGTAAACAGTGGGATACATGGTTTCAGGCAACAGCCAAATCAGCACACTCATCAACAGCGCTTGAAACTAATACCAAAATTCTCACCAGGTGGTACCTAACACCAGGCAAGCTAAAACACATGTTTAAAAATGCTAGCGGCAAATGCTGGAGGGGTTGTGGGCAGGAGGGTACCATGTATCACATATGGTGGGAATGCAGAGTAATACACACATTTTGGATACAAATACATAACCAGACTTGCAAAACGATTGGTATTGATCGGACATTGTCACCGGAGGGTGTCTTGTTTAATGCCAACATGGAGATCCCTTGTAGGATTAGGAGAAACCTGTATCAAATACTAATAAATACAGCAAAAAGGCTCATAGCCAGAGCCTGGAAGAAAGCACACGCACCTACACTTAGCGATTGGTGTGATTTAGTGAAGCACACCTTAATATTAGAAAGGTTACATTATCTTAAAACAGGAAATTTGACTATGTACCATGATATGTTATTTCTATGGGAGCAGTATATACATGGTCCAGAGGTGGTAGGCAATTGATCTTTATTGAAAGTGTGACAGATAGAGCATAATATGTAATATATATGTATTAGAAGTTATGTCGTTGATGCCCAGAACAGTAAATGCAGAGTGGCCCTCACGGTGGAAAATATGTTAAAATTTGTAAATTCTTTTGTAGTCACGAAGTTCTTCCAAATTTTTTAAGGTATAATGCAATAGGAACTCAATTTCACTGAACCTGGACTGCATAGAAAATTTTATGGACTTACACTCTACGCCATTCTCAGGAGTGACATTATGTGCAACCCGAAGGGGTATTTAACAGAGAACGAAAACAAAATATGGCTGTGGACTTGCTGTTACAGCCAGGGATTCAGTGAGATACCATTGGCTATATATAAACTTACCTTTACTGCACGGATTCAAATTGTTATTTCATTGAATGTGACACGCTGTTCAGGTTATTTTGCTTTGTACATTTATAATCTTTATCTTATGAGACCGCTTTTTATTTTGTATGTTTATTATACTTGAATAAAGCTCTTTTGAAAACAAAAAAAAAAAAAAAAAAAAAAAAAAAAAACATTTGTATACATGGGTATATGTGTGTGCAAACGTGTGTATACATGGGTATATGTGTGTGCAAACATTTGTATACATGGGTATGTGTGTGTGCAAACGTGTGTATACATGGGTATATGTGTGTGCAAACGTGTGTATACATGGGTATATGTGTGTGCAAACATGTGTATACATGGGTATATGTGTGTGCAAACGTGTGTATACATGGGTATATGTGTGTGCAAACGTGTGTATACATGGGTATATGTGTGTGCAAACGTGTATACATGGGTATATGTGTGTGCAAACATGTGTATACATGGCTATATGTGTGTGCAAACATGTGTATACATGGGTATATGTGTGTGCAAACATGTGTATACATGGCTATATGTGTGTGCAAACATGTGTATACATGGGTATATGTGTGTGCAAACGTGTGTATACATGGCTATATGTGTGTGCACACATGTGTATACATGGCTATATGTGTGTGCAAACATGTGTATACATGGCTATATGTTTGTGCAAACATGTGTATACATGGCTATATGTGTGTGCATACTTGTGTTTACATGGGTATATGTGTGTGCATACTTGTGTTTACATGGCTATATGTGTGTGCAAACATGTGTATACATGGCTATATGTGTATGCATACTTGTGTTTACATGGGTATATGTGTGTGCATACTTGTGTTTACATGGGTATATGTGTGTGTACAAATGTGTATACATGGCTATATGTGTGTGCATACTTGTGTATACATGGCTATATGTGTGTGCAAACTTGTGTATACATGGGTATATGTGTGTGTACAAACGTGTATACATGGCTATATGTGTGTGCATACTTGTGTATACATGGCTATATGTGTGTGCAAACTTGTGTATACATGGGTATATGTGTGTGCAAACTTGTGTATACATGGGTATATGTGTGTGCAAACATGTGTATACATGGGTATATGTGTGTGCAAACTTGTGTATACATAGGTATATGTGTGTGCAAACTTGTGTATACATGGGCATATGTGTGTGCAAACTTGTTTATACATGGGTATATGTGTGTGCAAACGTGTATACATGGGTATATGTGTGTGCAAACGTGTATACATGGGTATATGTGTGTGCATACTTGTGTATATAATGTTTGTGCAAACATGTGTATATAATGTGTGTGCAAACATGTGTATATAATGTGTGTGCAAACATGTGTATATAATGTGTGTGCAAACATGTGTATATAATGTGTGTGCAAACATGTGTATATAATGTGTGTGCAAACATGCGTATACATACAGTAGGTATATGTTTTTGCACACACTATGAAACATTTTAAAAATGATAACCCTAAAAGGGGTGACTAGAAAGCATAAAACAGCGCAACTCTGATTCAAAGTAAAGTAGATATTTAGTCACGCTAAAAACACAGATAAAATGCACTTACTAGAAGTGCAACAAAGTATTGCACATAATATCAAACGTCCGTGTATAGTAAGTCCGTAGTAGGATAACTCGTCCCTCTATCACCTCGTTGATCTGAATCAGGAGATGTTAATCTGGGCTCTGAGCGACTCCAATGGTTCCGTCCGGCTTAGTACTAAAAGGTATGATCCTGACATATGAACATGAAGGAGCAAAATTATTATGGATTTTGTAAATAGCTATGAAGACAGAATCGATAATTTATTTAAGTTATGGAAATTAATGAATTATTATTAAAATACTTAAAGCGATTAGCCAAGCTGTAACTTCCACGATTCAGATAGAGACTAAAATTGAATTAAAAAACTTTTCAAAAAAAATGTACTTTTCCTCTTGGAATCATTTGCAGAAACTTTGCTTCTTTGAATGACTATATACCTAGGTAGACTCATAAGGGTGCATGTGTCTTGAGCACAATATGTGTTACATTTTTTCTATATAGTGCTCAAAATAGGTTCAAGCTCTCAATATGATCTCATGAAAATAAAAGTTAAAAAAAGGAAAAATGGTAAATTAATAAATTTTAATTTTAACTTCCTTGTTCATATGACCAAATACAAATATTTGTTACAGGGCATACTGTACATAATTATTTATTACTATTTCCAACTCCACTGAATTTTGCAGCACTACAAGTAAATAATAATACATTGGGTGTCTACCAGTGATTTATAATAATGACGTAAATACAATTGTTACAATGAAAATTATAGATCAAGCTTAAAAAATTCTGAGTCTTATCATAGAATTTTCATAGTTCTCGTAATGGCATTACATCCTACAATTAATAAAAAAAAATCCCAGTGGTTAAAAATAGGACATCAAACATTTTAACATCCAATCAGTCAGTTGCATATCTCAATATAAGTACATTTTTTTTCAACACTGAAACATTTCTCTGAAATTCCACGCAGCTGTGTCATTGGTATAAACAAATAGTTCATGTAGCAGATGCAAGTTATAATACAGAAAAATGTACTCTTCTTCCTGCAGGTGGGTTATAGTCAGAGCAGAGAAATGAGAGGATTCAAAAATGTTTGAATGTTTTAAAAAATATAATTAAGGAGAAGGTATATGTTAGATTGTAAAGGGATTTTTTATGTAATTATATAATGCCCTTATTTGTTATAGCATTCTATTATTAAACAAAGCCTGCAAATTGGGTAAACATAGAATACAGTTATGCACTAGGTAGTGGTGGTTTCAGAAATCTTATGGGGGGGGGGGGCAAGCACACCTTGGTAGAGCCTCAGGTGTTGCATGGGATGGGCAGGGGGTGGAGGTGTAGTTATGAGTATTCCATGGGCAGGGTGAAGACATGAGGAAGTGGTCACAGGTGTTCTGAGGGCAGAGCCAGGTGTTTGTGGTTAGACAGTTGTGGGGCATGGCTTGCCTAAAAGAACAGGGGCAATTAGTAGTAATATTTACCTTTTTACTGTCAGGAAATTAAAATCGCAGACTTGGGATGTTTTGCAGTCCCTGTTTCCCCCTTAAAACCGCCGCTACTGACCAGGCATGCTCCTATGTTGTTCCTGAGAGGTACAAGGCTGGCGATTGGCTGGTATGCGGCTCCTCATCTGCTGATCATATGTGTGTTGCTCAGGTGCGGCAACAGACATTTATTTCACAATAAAATACTCTTATGAATTACTATAAACTATACAGTTAAAACACATAAAAGAGCAACTAATGTGCTAGAACATTTTATTATTGGACCCACAAAGGTGTTAAACACATAGTTAAAGTAGTCTCTGGACTGAAATGCACTACTAGTCTGGAGCTGCCAATCAGTGGTTATGCTCAGCTCAGGAACAGTAGAATTTCTTGAAATAAACATCTTAAAGGGACACTGAACCCAATTTTATTTTGTGATTCAGATAGAGCATGAAATTTTAAGCAACTTTCTAATTTACTCTTCATTCTCTTGGTATCTTTATTTGAAATGCAAGAATGCAAGTTTAGATGCCCATTTTTGGTGAATAACCTGGGTTGTCCTTGTTGATTGGTGGATAAATTCATCCACCAATGAAAAAGTGCTGTCCAGAGGTCTAAACCAAAAAAAAAGCGTAGATGCCTTCTTTTTCAAATAAAGATAGCAAGAGAACGAAGAAAAATTGATAATAGGAGTAAACTAGAAAGTTGCTTAAAATTGCATGCTCTATCTGAATCACGAAAGAAAACGTTTGGGTTCAGTGTCCCTTTAAGTAAGTGTGAAAAAATTGGAGCGCATTACCACCTTGTCAATTGCTTTTCAGTACTCAAACTACCCCACCACTTATTTGGATAGACCAGTCAGAACTTGTTTACTGAAGTAAATACAGCTACCCACAACCATTTTGTTTTCAAAGCTTTCACTATTTTGCAATTTCTAATCTAATCACCTCAGATGTGGGGCTAGATCTGTTATTTGTGTAACAAGACAATGCAATAACATATACTCTGAATTTCAAATAAGCAGCAGATTTTTTTTCTGACAAATTTATTTTCTCTCTCATTTTCTGGCCCCCTGTATCATGTGATGGACATCAGCCAATCACAGACTAGTATATGTATACCCTGTGAGCTTGTGCACATGCTCATTAGGATTTTGTTCCTCAGAAAGTGTGCAAATAAAAAGACTGTGCAAAATTTGATAATGGAAGTAAATTGGAAAGTGTCTTAAAACTGCATGCTCTATCTGAATCATAAAAGTTTATTTTGACTTGTGTCCCTTTATACAAATAGTTATCTGCACTCAATAGTGCCATAATAAAATACTCTAGCACATCTGCCCCTTTAACACAGAGATGTACTCTTTATAAATAATTACACCTGGAATGAAAACACATGACTACATTTTACACAATATTTTGTTTTCACATTTGGTGCAGAATTTGTTTTTTTATGATGCATCAAGGCTATTCCACAATTCTAAAAAATCCCTGTTTATGCAAAGCGATGAGTATTCAGCTCTCTGTTGCGCATTCCTTGGGTCAGTGTGGTTTGGAAAGCTACCATTCCTACTAGTATACATTTCTCACAGTGACGTATCCTTGTGCATGGTTCAAAAAAGCCTCAGGTAAAGTAAATGGAAATGGTAACCAGCAGCATTGCACCTGGTGTTTTTGCATTACCCCATAGATATAGTTGAGCAAATTATATTTGAAACTAACGTGACACACCCTTTGACACAGTTCCCTTAGAGGTGCGGTGTATTTCAGATCAGTACAAAAAAACATGGGCGATCAATTTACACTCATGTATGAAAATTAAATGAAAACAGTAAAACGATGTAACAATAGCTGTATGGAAAGGGCACATTTTTAAAACAGAGATCTATATCTCAAATGCACATTATTTTCTGAAGCAATGCTTTAAAGGGACATTGTACACAAGATTTTTCTTTGCATAAATGTTTTGTAGATGATCCATTTATATAGCCCATCTGGGAGTGTATAATGTACATGTACCAGCAAAAAATGTTTAAAGTAAAATGTATTAGTTTCAATGATGACTTTTACTGTGCATGGAGCATATGCACTTTATATAATCTCAGTGCACCCTTATTTAAACACTATTCTTGCTCAGAGAACTGGCATGGGCAGGTATTCACCATGATGACATAAAGGGATATGACACCTAAAAATTGTCTTTTGAGATTCAGAGCATACAATTTAATATATGCTTTTTTTTCCCCATGGTATTATTTGTTGTAGGTATCTGGATAGGGTGACCATATTGCTGCTTTAAAACAGGACAGTTATGAAAAATACTTATGTCAGGGCTGTTTAAAGAAATGTTTTGAATAATGTACCATTACCATTATAAGAACCCTGACATATGTATTTTTCATAAGTGTCCTTTTTTAAAGCGGCAATATGACCACCCTATGTCTCGAGCACTTTATGGCAGGAAATACTGCTGCCACCTAGTGCTCTTGCAAATGGATAGCATTATTGCAAAACTACTGCTGTATAGTGCCAAAACTGCTGCCATATAATGCTCCAGACACGTGCATGCTCCTGAGCTTATATCCCTGCTTTTCAACAAGTAAGTAAATATGAAAGTTGTTTAAAATTGCATGCTCTATCGCAGTGTTTCTCAACCGGGGTCCTCAAGTACCCCCAACAGGCCAGGTTTTCATTATAGCTGAACCAGTGCACAGGTGAAATAATCAGCTGATCAGTAACCATGGTTACTAACCTGCTCTTACCCATCAGCTGATTATTTCACCTGTGCACTGGTTCAGCCATAATGAAAACCTGGCCTGTTGGGGCTACTTGAGGACCGTGGTTGAGAAGCTCTGCTCTATCTGAACCACAAAAGAGGAATCCGAGTCCTGATGCATTTTATGATTTCTTAGTAAATGTTTAAATGAGGGTACATGGGGCATATGTACAGCTTTCATAGTGCGCTTTAATTTGTGTAGCTGATGATGTCACAGAAAATGTGCATACAAAGAGAGAAGCACTCTACCTAGTTCTATGGCGATTTACCACCGGAAGCAGCCTCTTTTAGACCAGTGTGCTTTTCACAGAGGAAAACTTTCCTGAAGTATATCATTCTGATCCCGCCAAGTAAGGTCAGTCCAGCCCCGAAATATAAGGCAATTCTCCTCTGAACAAGGAACATGACAACCCTAGACGATCGTTTCGGCCTCCTATGGGCCTTGTCAGTGAGATGCAGCCACATTCCTCTAAGCACACTGGGCAAGGAGTCCACGTATGGTTTCCCCAATCATCGAAAGGCACATGTTGAGTACTTCAGGAAAGTTCTCCTCTGTGAAAGGCACATGTTGAGCAAAAAGAGGCTGCTTCTTGGATGGTAACTAGCCATAGAACAAGCTATTATGCTATTGTTCGTTCCTAAGTTAAGCGCTTCTCTCTTTTTATTTATGTAAATTATGACACTTAGGGAAGTCTCCCTAAGTGTGATGCGGGAATCCAGACGTGGACCCATTGCTCAGTGTGCCTAGAGGTATATGGCTGCACCTCACTGATGAGTCCCACGCTAGGCCGAAATGTACATATGGGGTTTTGCTGTTTCCCTTGTTCAGAGAGGGATTGCCTGGTATTTCGGAGCTGGACTGTACTGTTAAGTCAGGATCAGACTGATATACTTCAGGAAAGTTCTTCTCTGTGAAAGGCACATGTTGAGCAAAAAGAGGCTGCTTCTTGGATGGTAACTAGCCATAGAACAAGCTATTATGCTATTGTTCGTTCCTAAGTTGAGCGCTTCTCTCTTTTTATTTATGTAAATTATGACACTTAGGGAAGTCTCCCTAAGTGTGATGCGGGAATCCAGACGTGGACCCATTGCTCAGTGTGCCTAGAGGTATATGGCTGCACCTCACTGACGAGTCCCACGCTAGGCCGAAATGTACATATGGGGTTTTGCTGTTTCCCTTGTTCAGAGAGGGATTGCCTGGTATTTCGGGGCTGGACTGTACTGTGAAGTCAGGATCAGACTGATATGCTTCAGGAAAGTTCTTCTCTGTGAAAGGCACAAGTTGAGCAAAAAGAGGCTGCTTCTTGGGTGGTAACTAGCCATAGAACAAGCTATTATGCTATTGTTCATTCCCAGGTTGAGCGCTTCTCTCTTTTTATTTATTGTCACAGAAAATGTGACAGAATAAAGAAATGGAAATCTATTCTAATATACAAATTGTGTCATCCGTCTTAATTTTATGCTTAAAGGGATATGAAACACAAATGTTTTATTTCATGATTTAGATAGAGCCAAGATACCAAGAGAACAAAGAAAAATTGATAATAGGATTGAATTAAAAAAAGAAAAGATACATCACACACTAAATAAAAGCTAGATAGGAAGATGTACTCCAAGCAAATATTAGCCCAACAATGATATGCAGGTATGGTTTTTTTTAAATTAATTTAGTTATTTAAATATTGACAAATTAAAAACTAAATGATATTGTAATTGGAATGATATCAGATATTTAAAAAAATAAAATTGGTTCTTTTTGTACTTAAAGGGACACGAAACCGAAAAAAATGATTTGATGATTCAGACAGAGCATACGATTTTTTTTTTTTCCAATTTACTTCTATTATCAAATTTGCTTTGTTCTCATGTTATTCTTTGTTGAAGAGATTTCTAGATAGGTAGCGTGAACATGTCCAAAGCACTACATGACAGGAAATAGTGCTGCCATCTAGTGCTCTTGCTAATGTATAACAAAACTGCTGCCATATAAAGCTGCAGACACATGAACTTACCTTACCTGCCTTTCAACAAAGGACAAAAGAAAACAAAGACATTTTGCTTCAGATAGAGCATGCAATTTTAAAAAAAAATTCAATTTACTTCCATTATCTAATCATGCACAAGTCTTTTTATATTCACACGTTCTGAGGCACCAGCTCCTAGTGAGCATGCACAAGAATTCACAGTGTCTATGATTATGGATTTCGTGATTGGCCGATGGCTGTCACATGATACAATGGGTAGGAAATGTAAGCAAATTTTTAAAATTTAGCAGAAAAAAAAATCTACTTCATGGTATTTTGCAGCTAACATAATTAGGAAGTCCCACACTTCAGGACAAGGCCTCAGAAGATTAATTGGTCATTTTAACAGTTTTAAATGTTACCAAGAGGTAGATTCCAGAGTTTCCATTAATGTCAGATGAAAAAGTCTCATATTTAAGCCACTAAGCCAATCCCATTGTAACTCTATTCACTGAACTCGCTAGCATGTTGGATATACTGTGTCAGGAATATTTCTCAGAACATCTGTATTTCCTACTTCTGATACCAATACATTTTTGTTTTGTTTAGCATGACAATGATTGTTCTGAGATATAAAGCAAAGCTGATTAACACCCAAGACACTATAATTAAGTTAATTAATAAGTAAGTTAATTAAAAAGTAAAGAGATGTTAAACCATTTCAATCATGTATATAAAATAAACTATTTAAAAGTGTTAATCTTTGTCAAGTTGCAAAATATTTTAAGTTAAAGTTAGTTAAATTGATTTTGGAAACACAAATCATGAAGTGCTCATTTGTACACATTGTATCTCTCTAGACAGACTGATTATTGGTGGATAAAGGCAACTCCCATGTCTCTATTGGTGGGTAGTGGCACACCAATGTACTTAAAGGGTCAGTTCACTCAAAAATGTCTCCTCTTTAAATTGTTCTCAATGATCCATTTTACTTGCTAGAGAGTATTATATTTTTTACAAGTAGCTAAGTTACCCCTAATTTGGCACTTGAAATACCTGATTTAGATGGTGGTACCCTCACGTATACAGAAAGTTTTGATACTGGAGTCTTAGCTATTGAATAGCTTGAGTAAACACAGCCAGCAGAAGAAATTACACTCTGGTGCAACGCCGCCCCCTACAGACTCGCGGCCAATGGGCCGCCAGCAGGGGGGTGTCAATCAACCCGATCGTACTTGATCGGGTTGATTTCTGGCGATGTCTGTCCGCCTGCTCAGAGCTTAGATCTGCATTTGGACTCAGACAAATGTTTCGTCTGGGGTTAACAGTCTATCACTATCCAGTAATGCTTCACACTGTGATTTTTATTATATGTTTAAATTTAAACAAGCTTGTAATTGAATACATTGGAATCTCCTGGAATACTGAGGCAACAGATTCCTTAACTGAACACTTACCTTAGAGCTATTGCAGCTCATCTGTGTGAGTACTGTTTTTATACAGTCTGCATATTCATTACATTAGTACACTATTGACATTTTTTTTCTTTATAAGGTTCAATGAAGAATAAAGTATGTTCTTCTTATATCAAATTGTTACAGTGTATAACACAGTGTTTTATATTTTTATTTCATATTTTGGCACTTTCACGTTTGTTTAAAAATCAACACTGTTTTATTTGTATCGATATTTTGTATTTGCATGTTATAGATGTGTTTATTATATTTATAAGTGTGTGTGTGTGTACACGTTTTCAATTGTAGAAAACCCTTTATCCAAACTGCTTGGTATCGGAAAAGGTTTGGATTTCGGAATAGTTTGGATTTTATAATATTTGCACCTTTACAATAGGACAGTTTAGAGAGGGGATGGGACCAAGTGTAAATAATAACGTCTTTTGTCATTTAGACAATATTTACATGCCATAATGCAGTTATACATGTAAGCAAAAGGTAGTTTTATGTCATTTTTAATACTTCTGTATGCATAGTATCCTCATAGAGATAGTACAGTACTGTAATCAGAAATGTAATATGTGTTGTTTTAAATAAATATAGACTAACATTTGCATTTTAGAACACAAAAACTAAACCAAAGACACAGACAGAGAAGATTGTGACTTACAGGCAGGGAAAAAGTCTTTTTTGGTAATTTATTTTTTCTATTTTTTTTTTTTAAAACAAGCTTTATTAAACAAGTCAAACATTGTACAGGACATTATAGACACTATCACAAAGTAACTACAAAATGTATAAATAATAATACAACCCAAAAAAATGAGATATATGACACTGTGCTCTTATGTCTAGGTATAAAAGGATAAAGTCCCAAAATGGACTGCAGTTCAGTAAAAAGCAGGTGACGGGGAACAGAGCTATATCTGGGCTCTCTGTGTGTAAAGCATGTAAGGATACAACCTCTCTCTGGTAATAAGCAGGCCTGCCACTAAATCCTCAATTAAAGTAGTATTTATTACATAAAAACAAAATGATTCAAGCATGTAAAAACTCTACGAATAACAAACACCCCTGTACAATGAGCGGTTGCACTGATGATGGAGCTGGTATATCAGACCACCCAAACAAAATGCCTGAACAATACAAACCTTAATGTATCAAATAAGTTACTCCAACGATTGTTTTCCTGAATCTTTTGGCTTTTTCAAGGAGTCATTTTTTTATTGTACGAGACATTGACAATGAGTCAGGAGATATAGCAGTTTTAAATAACTGGTTGTGCAGTGTAGTACAATGACATTGTAAAGATAAATAAAGAGATTGTAAAGTAATAGCGGACAAAAAACTCATCCAGACTAAACATCTCCAAAAGTCTCTGAGTCTGTGATACAGCATTCCTTGATGAACTTGTTTTTTTTTTGTTTTTTTTTTAATTTTTCTGTTGAACTAAATTATAACTTCAAAAAGTAAACATCAGCTTAACATTAACAACTTATTATCTGCAACATAGAGTAGTCAAAATGGTTGGGCCGGCTGATCGACCCTGATGTGCAGTGTCCAGGGGCCACCAGAGGGTGGGAGACACACAATGAGAGAGAGAGAGAAAAAAAGGTGAGGGAAAGGATAACAGTCTGCGTGTTGGTCAGAGACACATTACAAGATTACACATTATGTCTGTGCCAAAGATCCAACACCTCCTCAAACAGTTCAAGTTTATGTTACCTCAGATAATGGTAGCGCTCAAGTAGGTCCGTTACCTGAGCGAATCAGTCTATTCTAGTGGGGACTTTATTTGTCTTCCAATGTTTGGGTATAAGTTTCTTAACATCATTAATCATAATTAGCAAAAGGTAGACTTTTCACTTTATCTTTAAAGGGATATGAAACCGAAATGTTTTATTTCATGATTCAGAGGGGGCGTGCAATTTTAAAAAACTCTCCACTGTATTACTTTAATCTAATTTGTTTTGTTCCCTTTGTATCCTTTATTGAAAAGTATACATAGGTAGGCTCGGGAGCTGCTGATTGGTGGCTGCACATATATACCTCTTGTTATTGGCTTTTAGCTAGCTCCCAGTAGTGCATTGCTGCTCCTTCAACAAAGGATACCAAGATAATGAAGCAAAGTACATAATATAAGTAAATTGGAAAGTTGCTTAAAATTGTATGATCTATCTGAATTATAAAAGAAAAAAAATTGGTTTTATGTCTCTTTAAGTTTCGGTAAAGCATGGAACAATATTATGTCCGGGGCATTTGGGATGTTGACCCCCAAAATGGCAGTAATGTCATCTAGCACCTCAAGTCCATCCTATATGAAGCAGGTTTCCTTTCTGTCCACAACCTCCCCAGCACTTCTTCACAAGAATAGGATAGATTTGTTGGTGTCTTACACCTACTCTATAACTTAAAATGAATTTCCTGGATCAGGGCCAAGACCTAAGCCGTTTTGGCTAATTTGAATGTTTTGAGTCAGGTCTAATAATTATAATCAGCTCCCAGTTCTCTATGCCATTCCCTTGTGTGTGAAGGGATTGTTAACTCTTCTTTTAGCAGAAGAAGTTTGTACAGAATCGAGATAGTGTGCCTAGGGGCAATGTCCTTAGTGCACAATTGCTCAAACGGGGTTAAACCCCTGCCCAATTTGGCCTTATTTTTTAAATTAACTAAGAAATTGGAGAGCTGGGTGTAACAAAAACTAGGATGAGACTTAGGGGTATATTTAACATAGTGTGAGCGGATATGATACAATCGGGTTGATTTCTGTCGGCGGCCTCAGAGCAGGCGGACAAGTTATGGAGCATATGGAGCTTGATAAATTGGCCCATTAAACTTTCCATTCTCTAGAGCACAAAAAAGGATTCCCTCCTTAAGGCTGTGGTTTTTCCTGGGAGTGTGTCTCCCAACATCATAAGCTATTTCTGGATTCTCCCTGATAGGTTACATTAGGGGAGAATGGTGTAGAAATATGTGTGCTTGCAGCTAAGAGTTTTTCCTACTTTGGAAAAAAATTCTGAGAATAAAGGGATCTTAGACAGCAAAGCGGTAAGTTTAATGGGGTGGACCCAGGTCAGAGAGCCCACATTTCCTAAGCCATATATTTTCCCATTCAGTTTAACCTATGCCTTGTGATCGGAATTATGGTTCTATTCTACTAGCCACTGCAACAGAATTGCCTGTCGGTATATAGCGATATCAGGGACTCCGAGTCTGCCTCTATCCCTGGGCAAATACATTGTGAACCTTCTGACTCTAGGTTTCCTACTGCTCCATATAAGGCTCTCTATCAATTTTTGAAGGTTGGGAATGTATGAAGGGGGAAGTGGGATCGAGCCATTTGCAACAGGTAAAGAATTTGGGGGCAAATGTTCATTTTCATTACCCCGATGCGCCCTAGCCAGGGGCTTGTTCTTCCATGAATATTATTATTATTCTTTATTTATAAAGCGCCAACAGATTCCACAGCGATGTCCATGGGTACGAAGATATAAGTACAACGGTGAAACAATATAAGACAACATTTTTCAGACAAATACAGGGGGAATTGAGGACCCTATTCCCGTGGGAACTTAAAATCTAGATAGGTAAGATGATTTTACAATCCATAATGAAAGATATCCAACAATATCTGCTTTTAGTTTTAAGTAATTTAGACACTGTTAGTTAGATGTCAATAAATACTAAATACTAAATACTTTAATTTGAGGCATGCCTTGATTATATGGTATTTTAATTTAAGAGAATCTATGCTATGTTGCGGAGTAGAGATATTTAAAAGTTTGGATGTCAGCAAATAATAACAATTTTTAAAAACAATTTTATTAAAAAGTTTGTAGTTCAGAATACGTTTGAAGTTTGGAATTCCCGATTTGGGAATTTATACCTGTACAATTACTTTCAAAAGAAATATTAAAAAATATCCCAGGTGATCTATTTCATAATAAATATTAAAGGGATACTAAACCCATTTTTTTTTCATGATTCAGATAGAGCATGCAATTCTAAGCCACTTTCTAATTTGCTCCTATTATAAATTTATTTTCGTTCTCTTGCTATCTTTAGTTGAAAAAGCAGTAATTTAAGCTTAGGAGATGGACCATTTTTAGTTCATAACCTTGGATAGCGCTCGCTGATTGGTGGCTATATTTAGCCACCAATCACCAAGCATTACCCAGGTCCTGAACCAAAAATGGTCCGGCTCCTATGCTTAGATTCATGCATAAAAATAAAGAAGAAAAATTGATAATAGGAGTAAATTAGAATGTTTCTTAAAATTGCATGCTCTATCTGAATCATGAATGGAAACATTTGGGTTTAGTATCCCTTTAATGTCTTGCTTTGTAATTTTTTTTTCCTTTTTTTTTTTCCTGGAGGGGGGAGGGGGGGGTAATAACCTTTCTCATCTAATAACTGTACAATAACTGAACACTGTAAAATTCAACAACAAAAAACTCCCATTGCCCAGAATTGATTTTTACATTTCAGTACAATTTTTCTTCACTTGTGTAGTCAGGGTTTGAATACATTAACCCACATTTTGTCAACACCTGCATTTCATATTTTTAGATACATAAACTAATAGATGGAAACTAATCTTTTTCAGTTCTTTTCAATAAAGGAAATAGAACAGGTTCATCCATACACGGAGATACAAATGTTTAAATAAAACCAGGTGTAGCAAATCTGATCTTCAACATTAGCTGGTTGGTCTCTGGTTGAAAAATGAAGGAATAATTGAGAAAGTATCTATACAACTTAGTCCTGAAATTGTTCATGATTTCAGTACAGCAAGGTACAGAAACAGAACGTAAATAAATTTGTCTACAAACATTTTAAAATAATTGAAATGAAGAGGCTACAGATAACTCTGAAATTGTTGCTGCAAAACAATATAGTCAATTAGGAACTTTATTATTTTTTCTGCATTTAGTATCTGCTCTTCAGGTAAGAAGTTTATTTTTAAAATTCAGTACCAGTCCAGAGACACAAAAGTTGATGTCTGGTTCAATGGGTCTATAACTGGGGATAAAAAGACAGCGGGATATGTAATACATTTGCTGTTACCAAGATTCATTATTGAAAAATAATATTTGTGAGGATGGCAAGTTAACAGAATCTCTGGTATTATTTATTTTGCTTGTGGCAAAGAATACTGAAGGAGATATTGAACAAGCAAATGAACAAACATTTATACATTTATAAAGTAATATTATGCACAAGACCTGGGGTCCAAAACCAGGATCAATAGAGGCAGCAGAGGTGATAAATTGGGGTGTCCTTACACAGGTTGCATATACAAATACTTTTTTCAAAACTGCTTCCTGGCTCTATTTGCCACATTGTTTACAATGGTGCTCACCAGCAAGCGTATGGTAAACCTTTGCAGTGAGGATACAAGTGTGTTTGTTGTTTACTTGCTTGCTTTTGCGTTGCATTTCCAAGCCAATATTGCTGACCAAAGAATGAAACACTGCTAGCTCATATATTTTTCTGCAACATCTCACAAATTAGCCAAAGAGCCGCGTGTATTTGGTACTTCTACTGCACCACTTGCTTTTCAATAGCAGCTTGAAGTTTTTGAGGGGATTTTGCTGTGAGTTTGTAGTCTTGCTTGTTTTGAATAAGGGCTTTATACATAATTACTGGTTGGGGTAACCTCATAAAAAATAATAAAGTTAGCAAAGAGAAGTCACATGCAGATAAGCACTTATGATTGGAAGTAACAAGTGAATCATTCATGGCCTATTTTTTGTTTGTTTGCTTGTTTTTTTTATACACAAACCTAACACAATTGAGCTTTGTTTTCTAATGATATTTCTAGCTAGCTGTTTACCTTAGGAAAAGCCTGATGATTGGCTACTGCGTAGAACAAGATTCATGTGTTACCACAAAGGACAGGCATGTGCCACAAATCACAATTGTTCTACGCAGATCAAATAATATCATTCAGAGGTTCACTTTATATTTTACTAGGTGCTAAGTACATTTTTGGATCTTTCTGCTAACCTTCTAATGACTACCTCCAGGAACAGGAGGTGAGGAGTCAGGGCTGTCTGGTGGCCCTTGAGGGATATGAAACTAGATAGAGCATGTAATTTCAAACAACTTTCTCATTTGCTTCTCTTATCAATTTTTCTTGGTTATCTTGGTATATTTTGTTGAAAAGCAGGTATGTAAGCCTTAGGAGCCTTCCCATGTGTTGAGCACTATATGGCAGCAGTTTTGCAAGAATGTCATCTATTTGCAAGAGCACTATATGGCAGCACTATTTCCTGCCATGCAGTGACCCAGACACCTACCTAGGTTTCTCTTCAACTCAGAATATGATGGAGATGAAGTTAATTTGATAAGAGCAGTAATTTGGGAAGCTTTTTAAAATTGAATGTTCTGTCTGAATCACTAAAGAAATTGTTGGACTTCATATCCATTTAATACAGAGTCAGGGTGTGGCTGGATTGTTCAGGGACACAGTCTGGGTAGATTCAATGAGTGTGGCTGTGGTTCAGTGGCACAGCTTGTGTAGTCTATGGCTGTGTCTGGGTGGTTTAGTGGCAGTGCCCCTGTAGTAGTTTAGTTCCCCTTTACTAGAAATAGCTGAAATTTCAGTATCTCACTCCTGTTTGTTATATTAAATATATATATATCTATACTATAATCGCGTTTGTAATGAGTCCGTCGCCGTCGGCAGTTGCACACGCATCCTCAAAGAAATGTTGGCAGCACGAGGCAGGATGCAGCGAAGGCAAACAGAGCATTACAAAACAAAAAACGCCTGCAATAAGTATTAAAAAAAAAAATAACCAACCATAATAAGTATTAAAAAAAACCCTAAGCGCCCGCAACAAGTATTTAAAAAAATAATAATAACCGCACGCACTAAGAGGGGTAATCATCAACGTGTCTACCTCAAATACGCTGGAATTCTGCAGCATATTTGAGGCGAGGCTGATTCGCCTTAGTTATCAAGCCCTAGATACCGGCAAAAGTAGAATTTTGTGACGTAAGCTTCGATCCGCCGGACTCAGTCCAACACAGATCGATTCTTACGTCACTCCAGATGTTCCGCACACAAGTGCGGCACAATCTGACTACTTTTGCTAGTTATCAAAAAACTAGCAGGTACGCTCGGCACTTTTCCGGCCCTGGAGGCGGTGGATCCCATAGGAATCAATGGGAGTCTGACCATAGAGAAAGTTCATGTTCGCTGCTGCCAGACATCCCATTGATTCCTATGGGAAATGTGTACACCTAACACCCTAACATGTACCCCGAGTCTAAACACCCCTAATCTGTCCCCCCCTACACCGCCGCAACTAAATAAACTTATTACCCCCTAAACCACCACTCCCGGAGCCCATCGCAAGCTACATTATACATATTAACCCCTAATCTGTCCACCCTATACCGCCGCAACTAAATAAAGTTATTAACCCCTAAACCGCCGCTCCCGGACCCCGCCGCAACTATATTAAACATGTTAACCCCTAAACCGCCGCTCCCGGAGCCCACCGCAAGCTATACTAAATATGTTAACCCCTAAACCGCCGCTCCCGGACCCCGCCGCAACTACAGGGAGTGCAGAATTATTAGGCAAGTTGTATTTTTGAGGATTAATTTTATTATTGAACAACAACCATGTTCTCAATGAACCCAAAAAAGTCATTAATATCAAAGCTGAATAGTTTTGGAAGTAGTTTTTAGTTTGTTTTTAGTTATAGCTATTTTAGGGGGATATCTGTGTGTGCAGGTGACTATTACTGTGCATAATTATTAGGCAACTTAACAAAAAACAAATATATACCCATTTCAATTATTTATTTTTACCAGTGAAACCAATATAACATCTCAACATTCACAAATATACATTTCTGACATTCAAAAACAAAACAAAAACAAATCAGAGACCAATATAGCCACCTTTCTTTGCAAGGACACTCAAAAGCCTGCCATCCATGGATTCTGTCAGTGTTTTAATCTGTTCACCATCAACATTGCATGCAGCAGCAACCACAGCCTCCCAGACACTGTTCAGAGAGGTGTACTGTTTTCCCTCCTTGTAAATCTCACATTTGATGATGGACCACAGGTTCTCAATGGGGTTCAGATCAGGTGAACAAGGAGGCCATGTCATTAGATTTTCTTCTTTTATACCCTTTCTTGCCAGCCACGCTGTGGAGTACTTGGACGCGTGTGATGGAGCATTGTCCTGCATGAAAATCATGTTTTTCTTGAAGGATGCAGACTTCTTCCTGTACCACTGCTTGAAGAAGGTGTCTTCCAGAAACTGGCAGTAGGACTGGGAGTTGAGCTTGACTCCATCCTCAACCCGAAAAGGCCCCACAAGCTCATCTTTGATGATACCAGCCCAAACCAGTACTCCACCTCCACCTTGCTGGCGTCTGAGTCGGACTGGAGCTCTCTGCCCTTTACCAATCCAGCCACGGGCCCATCCATCTGGCCCATCAAGACTCACTCTCATTTCATCAGTCCATAAAACCTTAGAAAAATCAGTCTTGAGATATTTCTTGGCCCAGTCTTGACGTTTCAGCTTGTGTGTCTTGTTCAGTGGTGGTCGTCTTTCAGCCTTTCTTACCTTGGCCATGTCTCTGAGTATTGCACACCTTGTGCTTTTGGGCACTCCAGTGATGTTGCAGCTCTGAAATATGGCCAAACTGGTGGCAAGTGGCATCTTGGCAGCTGCACGCTTGACTTTTCTCAGTTCATGGGCAGTTTTTTTGCGCCTTGGTTTTTCCACACGCTTCTTGCGACCCTGTTGACTATTTTGAATGAAACGCTTGATTGTTCGATGATCACGCTTCAGAAGCTTTACAATTTTAAGAGTGCTGCATCCCTCTGCAAGATATCTCACTATTTTTTACTTTTCTGAGCCTGTCAAGTCCTTCTTTTGACCCATTTTGCCAAAGGAAAGGAAGTTGCCTAATAATTATGCACACCTGATATAGGGTGTTGATGTCATTAGACCACACCCCTTCTCATTACAGAGATGCACATCACCTAATATGCTTAATTGGTAGTAGGCTTTCGAGCCTATACAGCTTGGAGTAAGACAACATGCATAAAGAGGATGATGTGGTCAAAATACTCATTTGCCTAATAATTCTGCACTCCCTGTATATTAAACATGTTAACCCCCTATACCGGCGCCCCCGGAGCCCCCCGCAACTAAATAAAGTTAATAACCCCTAAACCGCCGCTCCTAGACCCCGCCGCAACTCTTATAAATGTATTAACCCCTAAACCGCCGCTCCCGGACACCGCCGCCACCTACATTATACCTAGTAACCCCTATCCTGCCCCCCCTATACCGCCGCCACCTATAATTAAGTTATTAATTACTATCCTGCCGATCCCGTACCTCGCCGCACCTAAATAAATAGTTTAACCCCTAAACCGCCGCTCCCGGACCCCGCCGCAACCTATATTAAACTTATAAACCCCTAATCTGCCCCCCCTACACCGTCGCCACCTCTAATAAATGTATTAACCCCTATCCTGCCCCCCCTACACCGCCGCCACTGTAATAAAATGATTAACCCCTAAACCTAAGTCTAACACTAACCCTAACACCCCCCTAACTTAAATATTAATTAAATAAATAAAAATAAATTTAACTCTTATTAACTAAATGAATCCTATTTAAAACTAAATACTTACCTTTAAAATAAACCCTAATAAAGCTACAATATAAATAATAATTATATTGTAGCTATCTTAGGATTTATTTTTATTTTACAGGCAACTTTCAATTTATTTTAACTAGGTACAATAGCTATTAAATAGTTATTAACTATTTAATAGCTACCTAGTTAAAATAAAGAGAAATTTACCTGTAAAATAAATCCTAACCTAAGTTACAATTACACCTAACACTACACTATACTTTAATAAATTATTCCTATTTAAAACTAAATACTTACCTGTAAAATAAACCCTAAGATAGCTACAATGTTATTAATAATTACATTGTAGCTATTTTAGGATTTATATTTATTTTACAGGTAACTTTGTATTTATTTTAGCTAGTTAGAATAGTTATTAAATAGTTAATAACTATTTAATAACTACCTAGCTAAAAGAAATACAAAATTACCTGTAAAATAAATCCTAACCTAAGTTACAATTAAACCTAACACTACACTATCATTAAATTAATTAAATTAATTAGCTACAAATAACTACAATTAAATACAATTAAATAAACTAACTAAAGTACAAAAAATAAAAAAAAGCTAAGTTACAAAAAATAAAAAAATAAGTTACAAACATTTAAAAAATATTACAACAATTTTAAGCTACTTACACCTAATCTAAGCCCCCTAATAAAATAACAAAGCCCCCCAAAATAAAAAAATCCCTACCCTATTCTACATTAAAAAAGTTCAAAGCTCTTTAACCTTACCAGCCCTTAAAAGGGCCTTTTGTGGGGCATGCCCCAAATAAAACAGCTCTTTTGCCTGTAAAATAAAAATACAACAGCCCCCCAACATTAAAACCCACCACCCACATACCCCTAATCTAACCCAAACCCCCCTTAAATAAACCTAACACTACCCCCTGAAGATCATCCTACCTTGAGCCGTGTTCAGCCAGCCGACCACCGATAGAACCGAAGAGGAGATCAGGAGCGGCAGAAGTCATCATCCAGGCGGCGCTGAAGAAATCTTCCATCCGATGAAGTCATCATCCAGGCGGCACTGAAGAAATCTTCCATCCGATGAAGTCATCATCCAGGCGGCGTCTTCAATTTTCATCCATCAGGAGCGGAGCGGAGCCATCTTCAGAGGAGCCTACGCGGATCCATCCTCTTCTTCCCGACGACTAACGACGAATGACGGCAACACTCAAATTCCAATTGGCTAATAGGATTCTATCAGCCAATCGGAATTAAGGTAGAAAAAACTGATTGGCTGACTGAATGAGGATGGATCCGTGTAGGCTCCTCTGAAGATGGCTCCGCTCCGCTCCGGATGGATGAAGATTGAAGATTGAAGTTCCATCGGTGGTCGGCTGGCTGAACACGGCTCAAGGTAGGATGATCTTCAGGGGGGTAGTGTTAGGTTTATTTAAGGGGGGTTTGGGTTAGATTAGGGGTATGTGGGTGGTGGGTTTTAATGTTGGGGGGCGGTGTTCTATTTTTATTTTACAGGCAAAAGAGCTGTTTTATTTGGGGCATCCCCCGCAAAAGGCCCTTTTAAGGGATGGTAAGGCAAAAGAGCTGTTTACTTTTTAATGTAGAATAGGGTAGGGAATTTTTTTATTTTGGGGGGCTTTGTTATTTTATTAGGGGGCTTAGATTAGGTGTAAGTAGCTTAAAATTGTTGTAATATTTTTTAAATGTTTGTAACTTATGTTTTTTATTTTTGTAACTTAGCTTTTTTATTTTTTGTACTTTAGTTAGTTTATTTAATTGTATTTAATTGTACTTATTTGTAGCTAATTAATTTAATTAATTTAATGATAGTGTAGTGTTATGTTTAATTGTAACTTAGGTTAGGATTTATTTTAGGTAATTTTGTATTTCTTTTAGCTAGGTAGTTATTAAATAGTTAATAACTATTTAATAACTATTCTAACTAGCTAAAATAAATACGAAGTTACCTGTAAAATAAATATAAATCCTGAAATAGCTACAATGTAATTATTAATTACATTGTAGCTATCTTAGGGTGTATTTTACAGGTAAGTATTTAGTTTTAAATAGGAATAATTTATTTAAGTATAGTGTAGTGTTAGGTGTAATTGTAACTTAGGTTAGGATTTATTTTACAGGTAAATTTCTCTTTATTTTAGCTAGGTAGCTATTAAATAGTTAATAACTATTTAATAGCTATTGTACCTAGTTAAAATAAATTGAAATTTGCCTGTAAAATAAAAATAAATCCTAAGATAGCTACAATATAATTATTAGTTATATTGTAGCTATATTAGGGTTTATTTTAAAGGTAAATATTTAGTTTTAAATAGGATTAATTTAATTAATAAGAGAAATATTATTTAGATTTATTTAATTAATATTTAAGTTAGGGGGGTGTTAGGGTTAGTGTTAGACTTTAGGGGTTAATAATTTTATTACAGTTGCGGTGGTGTAGGGGGGGGCAGGATAGGGGTTAATAATTTTATTACAGTGGCGGCGGTGTATGGGGGGGCAGGATAGGGGTTAATAAATTTATTATAGGTGGCGACGGTGTAGGGGGCAGATTAGGGGTTAATAAGTTTAAGATAAATTGCGGTGGGGTCCGGGAGCGGCGGTTTAGTGGTTAAACTATTTTTTTTGTTGCGGCGAGGTCCGGGATCCGCAGGATAGGGGTTAATAAATTTATTATAGGTGGCGACAGTGTAGGGGGGCAGATTAGGGGTTAATAAGTTTTATATAGGTTGCGGCGGGGTCGGGGAGTGGCGGTTTAGGGGTTAAACTATTTATTTAGTTGTGGCGGGGTCCAGGATCGGCAGGATAGGGGTTAATAAATTTATTATAGGTGGCGGCGGTATAGGGGGGCAGGATAGGGGTTACTAGGTATAATGTAGGTGGCGGCGGTGTCCGGGAGCGGCGGTTTAGGGGTTAGTAACTTTATTTAGTTGCGGGGGGCTCCGGGGGCGCCGATATAGGGTGTAGAACAGTGTAGTTAGTGTGGGTGCTTAGTGACAGCTTGTCAATAAAGCTGTCAAAAAGCCGAAGAGCAGCGAGATCGGATGAGTGATAACTATCACAATCCGCTGCTAATCGCCCCGTACTTGGTGCGCGGCTTTTTGACAGCTTTTTTGATAACTTAGGCAAAGGTATTCAGGTCCGCGGCGGCGATGGTAGGCGAGCTTAGGCGGGCGTATTGGACCGGCGAAGGCAGGTAAAGTAGACGGCTTGATAAGTACCCCTCTAAGTATTAAGAAAAAAATAAACTAACCGCCCGCAGGAAGTATTAAGAAAAAATACCCCAACTACCTAATAAAATTATTAACCCCTAATCCGCCATCCCCCCACAACGCATTAAACCTAATTGACCTATTAACTCCTACACCGTCAACCCCCACAACGTAAAAAACGAATTTAATGACTAAGCCCCCTAACCTAAAACCCCATAAATTAACCCCTTAATTACAATTAAAAAAATCCTACATTACAATAGAAAATAAAAAAAATGACTTTACATTAATCTAATTACAGAAAATAAAAAAACGCTAACATTTCAAAAAATAATAAACAACACTATCCAAAAAAAATAATTAAACCTAATCCCTATGAAAATAAAAAAGCCCCCCCAAAATAAAAAACCCTAATCTAATGCTAAACTATCAATAGCCCTTAAAAGGGCTACAAATAAACCAAGTCCCCCCTAACAATAAAACCCCAAAAAACCCCACCCACCAAATCCCTCAAAATAAAAAAAAACTAACACTAATAAACCTAAACTACCAATTGCCCCTAAAGGGGCATTTGTATGGGAATTGCCCTTAAAAGGGCATTCAGCTCTTTTTCACTGCCCTTAAAAGACCATTCAGCTCATTTGCAATTTGCCCCAAAAAACCCTAATCTAAAAAATCAAACCCCGCCCCCCCAAAAAAAGACAACTAACAATAGAGCTCCAAATAGGTACTCACGGTTTCAGAAGTTCGGTGGAGAAGATCTTCCAGGCGAGTCCATCATCTTCATCCACAGCGACGGTGGAGCAGAGCGGAGGTCCAGAGCGGTCTTCTCAGAAGTGGCGATCCTCGGCAGCAGTCATCAGCGGCGGTGGCTCTCCTCGGCGGCGGCGGTCCTTGGCAAAGGCATGGAGGTTCCTCTTCATGCGATCGTCCACCGCACACTGAACATTGAATTCAAGGTACCCCAATAAATATTGGCTGAATTTTTTTATTTGAACAGCCAATAGGATTTCAGTAGCTCTAATCCTATTGGCTGTTTTGAAAAATTAATCAGCCAATAGGATGAGAGCTACTGAAATCTTATTGGCTGATTTGAACAGCCAATAGGATTTTAGTAGCTCTAATCCTATTGGCTGTTTTGAAAAATTTAGCCAATAGGAATGCAAGGTACCCCAAATGTATTGCGGTACCTTGCATTCAATATTAAGTATACCACGGACATCGGATGAAGAGGAGCCTCCATGCCGCTGAGGACTGCTGCCGCAGAGGACCGCCGCAGCCACCACAGATGACCACTAGTGATGTCGCGAATAGTTCGCTGGCGAATAGTTCCCGGCGAACATAGCTTGTTCGCGTTCGCCGCGGCGGGCGAACATATGCGATGTTTGATCCACCCCCTATTCATCATTATTGAGTAAATTTTGACCCTGTATCTCACAGTCTGCAGACACATTTCAGCCAATCAGAAGCAGACACTCCCTCCCAGACCCTCCCAGTTCCTGGACAGCAGCCATTTTAGATTCATTCTGGTCCTGCATTCTTAGTGAGAGGAGGGATAGTGTAGCTGCTGCTGATTTTATAGGGAAATTGATAGCTAGGCTAGTGTATTCAGTGTCCGCTACAGTCCTGAAGGACTTATCTGATCTCTGATGTAAGGACAGCACCCCAAAAAGCCCTTTTTAGGGCTAGAACATCAGTCTTTTTTTTTTTTTTGCCTGTGTAATTTTGACTGTGAAACATCAGTCTGCTAGTGTAATCTAATTGAAGTTGCCTGCCTGCAGTGCCACCACTCATATTTGTTGTAACAGTAGTGTAAATTTTGTAAAAAAAAACTTTTTTGACTGTGAAACATCAGTCTGCTAGTGTAATCTATAAGCAGTTGCCTGCCTGCCAGCATGTGTGCCAAGCCCACTTGCCAACTAGTGCCACCACTCATATCTGTTGTAACAGTAGTGTAATTTTTTTAAAAAAAAACTGTTTTGACTGTGAAACATCAGTCTGCTAGTGTAATCTAATTGCAGTTGCCTGCCTGCCAGCGTGTGTGCCAGGCCCACTTGCCAACTAGTGCCACCACTCAAATCTGTTGTAACAGTAGTGTAAATTTAAAAAAAAAAACTTTTTTGACTGTGAAACATCAGTCTGCTAGTGTAATCTAATTGCATTTGCCTGCCTGCCAGCGTGTGTGCCAGGCCCACTTGCCAACTAGTGCCACCACTCATATCTGTTGTAACAGTAGTGTAAATTAAAAAAAAAAACTTTTTTGACTGTGAAACATGTCTGCTAGTACAATCTAATAGCAGTTGCCTGCCTGCCAGCGTGTGTGCCAGGCCCATTTGCCAACTAGTGCCACCACTCATATCTGTTGTAACAGTAGTGTAAATTTAAAAAAAAAAACTTTTTTGACTGTGAAACATCAGTCTGCTAGTGTAATCTAATAGCAGTTGCCTGCCTGCCAGCGTGTGTGCCAGGCCCACTTGCCAACTAGTGCCACCACTCATATCTGTTGTAACAGTAGTGTAAATTTAAAAAAATAAAACTTTTTTGACTGTGAAACATCAGTCTGCTAGTGTTATCTAATAGCAGTTGCCTGCCTGCTAGCATGTGTGACAGGCCCACTTGCCAACTAGTGCCACCACTCATATCTGTTGTAACAGTAGTGTAAATTTAAAAAAAAAAATTTGACTGTGAAACATCAGTTTGCGGTTGTTTGCGGTGCGTTAAATGGGGAGTTTGGTCTGTCACTGTGAAGCGGGCGTAACCCTTACACTACCTGAAAGATACAACATCATACCTGATGTTTTAAAGCACGTTATTCCAAACAATTTAGGAATTTTAGGTGATTTATGCCCTTTATGGATTAAAAACAGACTCTGCATCAACTATGTAATTTTCCATGGGAGTTTTGCCATGGATCCCCCTCCGGCATGCCACAGTCCAGGTGTTAGTCCCCTTGAAACAACTTTTCCATCACTTTTGTAGCCAGAAAGAGTCCCTGTGGGTTTTAAAATTCGCCTGCCTATTGAAGTCAATGGCGGTTCGCCCGGTTCGCCCATTCACAAACTTTTGCGGAAGTTCATGTTCGCTGTTCGCGAACGCAAAATTTTAAGTTTGCGACATCACTAATGACCACCGCCGAGGATCGCCACATCTGGGAGGACCGTTCCAGACCTCTGCTCTGCGCTGCCTTTGCTTTGGATGAAGATGATAGACCCGCCTGGAAGAACACCTTCCCCGCCGGACTTCTGAAATCGCGAGTACCTATTTGGGGCTTTAGTGTTAAGTTTCATTTTTAATTTTTTGGGGGGTTTTGTTTTTATAGATTAGGGTTTTTTGGGGGCAAATTTCTAAAGAGCTGAATGCCCTTTTAAGGGCAGTGAAAAAGAGCTGAATGCCCTTTTAAGGGCAATGCCCATACAAATGCCACTTTAGGGGCAATGGGTAGTTTAGGTTTATTAGTGTTAGGTTTTTTTCTTTTAGGGGGTTTGGTGGGTGGGGGGGTTATTGTTAGTGGGGACTTTGTTTATTTTTTATGTAGAAGAGCTGATTTCTTTAGGGCAATGCCCTACAAAAAGCCCTTTTAAGGGTTTTTGGTAGTTTAGCATTAGATTAGGGGGGGGTTTATTTTGGGGGATTTTTTATTTTTATAGGGGTATTAGTTTAAGTTTAATTTTATTATTTTGGATAGCTTTGTTTATTTTTTTTCTTTATTTTTACTTTTTTATTTTTTGTAGCTCGGGGGGTTTCATTTTTAACACACAGACTGCCCTCTGGGCATGCCTTTTAACTAGTATATATAAAAATACAAAAGTGAGAAAAAAGTGTAAATGACATACTGTTTGCAATAAATTTGTGCCAAACTTATTGAAAGAAAATCTGACCTTTTTATGATCACTATAGTCATTTCGAAACAAGCAATATTGTAGATGTTTTTGTTAAATACGATAAACACTGAGCATTTTGCATGGTTCTAACACAAGCAAATTTGTTTATTTATATCTATGTAATTTAATTTTGATAAATGTCCACCCACTGTTGCCTAAGACATGTGCCACTTTTGTTGTGGGGCAGAACTTTCTATAGTTTTAGCATTAGTATTATAATATATAGAGCTCCAAATTCTGGTTGGCACATAAACTCATTTAACTTCTTTATTTACAGTTGTAAGGTATAAGATGTCCATATAGTACAAGGATATATGGTTAAAGGAACCTTAAAGGGACAGTGCAAAACAAACTTTCATTATTCAGATAGGGCATGTAATTTTAAACAATTTTCAAATTTACATCTATCACCAATTTTGCTTTGTTCTTTGGTATTCTTAGTTGAAAGCTAAACCTAGGAGGTTCATATGCTAATTTCTAAGCCCTTGAAGGCCGCCTCTTATCTCAGGCCCTTTTGACAGTTGTTCACCACTAGAGGGTGTTAGTTCATGTGTTTCATATGTATAGCATTGTGCTCATGCACATGGAGTTCCTAGGAGCCAGCACCGACTGGCTAAAATGCAAGTCTGTCAAAAGAACTGAAATAAGGGAGCAGTTTGCAGAGACTTAGATACAAGATAATCACAGAGGTAAAAAGTGTTTTAATATAACTGTGTTGGTTATGCAAAACTAGAGAATGGGTAATAAAGGGATTATCTATCTTTTAAAACAATAAATATTCTGGTGTAGACTGTCCCTTTAAACACAATTAAATGCTAATAGAATGATGCATTCAAAGAAAAGATTAGTCTGAGAATATGTAGATGAAGTTTCATTAGCTGTTTAAAATTGAAAAAATAAGTGTAAAGTTTTTTTGTTTTTTTTTTCATTTTCGTATGAGAGAAGGAAAAAGACAAAGATTTCACAAAATGCTCCAATTAGTCTTAGCATCCTTATACAAATTTAGATAACTCTTTACACATTTTTCTAACACAAAAGGCAGAAATAGTCATTTATATGTGATCCGACTCAAAGTGAAATGCACATTCTCCCCTAGATTTTGGGCAGAGAGATCTTTCCCTCCATTTCTACTACTCCCTTCCTCACCCCCCTCACCCTCTCTCCCTTCCCTCCTTTCTAACTACCTAAAACGAGTCTCATCTCTAAAGGGGGGCACTAACTCAGCTTTATATTTTTAGATCAATATCACACTCTCTACAAATTGTTTTAGAAATTGGTGAAATGAGGGTTCTGACATCTATACACTTGACAATAGGTCATTAATCTTACCCCCGAACTTCCCCCACATCCAAACAATCACATCCAATCAACAAATTTCAACAAAAAACAGGCAAACAAATAAACAAACAAACAGAAGAGAATTTATTTTTATACACACACACATAAATATATATATATATATATATATATATATATATATATATATATATATATATATATATATATATATTACAGGGAGTGCAGAATTATTAGGCAAGTTGTATTTTTGAGGATTAATTTTATTATTGAACAACAACCATGTTCTCAATGAACCCAAAAAACTCATTAATATCAAAGCTGAATAGTTTTGGAAGTAGTTTTTAGTTTGTTTTTAGTTATAGCTATTTTAGGGGGATATCTGTGTGTGCAGGTGACTATTACTGTGCATAATTATTAGGCAATTTAACAAAAAACAAATATATACCCATTTCAATTATTTATTTTTACCAGTGAAACCAATATAACATCTCAACATTCACAAATATACATTTCTGACATTCAAAAACAAAACAAAAACAAATCAGTGACCAATATAGCCACCTTTCTTTGCAAGGACGCTCAAAAGCCTGCCATCCATGGATTCTGTCAGTGTTTTGATCTGTTCACCATCAACATTGCATGCAGCAGCAACCACAGCCTCCCAGACACTGTTCAGAGAGGTGTACTGTTTTCCCTCCTTGTACATCTCACATTTGATGATGGACCACAGGTTCTCAATGGGGTTCAGATCAGGTGAACAAGGAGGCCATGTCATTAGATTTTCTTCTTTTATACCCTTTCTTGCCAGCCACGCTGTGGAGTACTTGGACGCGTGTGATGGAGCATTGTCCTGCATGAAAATCATGTTTTTCTTGAAGGATGCAGACTTCTTCCTGTACCACTGCTTGAAGAAGGTGTCTTCCAGAAACTGGCAGTAGGACTGGGAGTTGAGCTTGACTCCATCCTCAACCCGAAAAGGCCCCACAAGCTCATCTTTGATGATACCAGCCCAAACCAGTACTCCACCTCCACCTTGCTGGCGTCTGAGTCGGACTGGAGCTATCTGCCCTTTACCAATCCAGCCATGGGCCCATCCATCTGGCCCATCAAGACTCACTCTCATTTCATCAGTCCATAAAACCTTAGAAAAATCAGTCTTGAGATATTTCTTGGCCCAGTCTTGACGTTTCAGCTTGTGTGTCTTGTTCAGTGGTGGTCGTCTTTCAGCCTTTCTTACCTTGGCCATGTCTCTGAGTATTGCACACCTTGTGCTTTTGGGCACTCCAGTGATGTTGCAGCTCTGAAATATGGCCAAACTGGTGGCAAGTGGCATCTTGGCAGCTGCACGCTTGACTTTTCTCAGTTCATGGGCAGTTATTTTGCGCCTTGGTTTTTCCACACGCTTCTTGCGACCCTGTTGAATATTTTGAATGAAACACTTGATTGTTCGATGATCACGCTTCAGAAGCTTTGCAATTTTAAGAGTGCTGCAACCCTCTGCAAGATATCTCACTATTTTTGACTTTTCTGAGCCTGTCAAGTCCTTCTTTTGACCCATTTTGCCAAAGGAAAGGAAGTTGCCTAATAATTATGCACACCTGATATAGGGTGTTTATGTCATTAGACCACACCCCTTCTCATTACAGAGATGCACATCACCTAATATGCTTAATTGGTAGTAAGCTTTCGAGCCTATACAGCTTGGTGTAAGACAACATGCATAAAGAGGATGATGTGGTCAAAATACTAATTTGCCTAATAATTCTGCACTCCCTGTATATATATATATATATATATATATATATATATATATATATATATATATATATATATATATAAAATCTACCTCTATAACCCCTCCAGCATCTCCACTCCATCCTTCAATTAATCCAAAATTTCTCCCATATTTTCAGCATTATCTTCAATAGGGATGATTTGATTAATTTTCAATAAAAACTCTTCTCCCAGATACTTGATCAGATTCCCCCAAATTCTCTTATAATTTTTAACCCCCTAGGTTTATATATGTTAATATCCCAGGCCTCCATCAAGGCTTGTCTAGCTAAACGTTCTTTTATTAGGTTAATTGGGGGAATCTCTTTTTTTATCCAGAAATTAAAGATCAAAGATCTAGCCACCAATATTCCCCATTGAATAAATTTATACTTAGGCCCCCATTCCTGCTCTCTATGTAAAAATAGTATATTTTCTATTGATAGTTTCATCTTTACCTTCAGAATTAGGGAGCATAGAAATTCTACCTTACCCCACATTTGTCTTAATTTTGCACATAACACCAGTAGATGAATAATATTGGGATCTGATTCTTTAAATTTCTTACATATATTCTCAATCTGAGGGTTCCACTTTTGTGCTCTTCTTGGAATAATATAGTCAAATTGTATTATCCTAAAGTGGGACTCCCTAAAACTATCTGATCCTGTGAGACCTTGTACAACCCTAAAGCTCTTTTCTATCTTAGTTTCTACATCAAATAAAGGAGAGATTTTGCCCCATCTATCTTTATAAATTTTAATTAGATTTTCCTCCCGAGTATTTTGGAGAATAGCATATATTTGCGCTATTAAACCATTTTTGCTTTTAGGGCAGTCTAATAAAAAATGCCTGTGGCTTAACTCCGGAACAGTCCTTATCATTAAACATAAATACTGATTCACTTGTTTAAAATACAACCAATCATTTTTATGAATCTTATATATCCTTTGCAGATCACAAAATGTATATGGTTTCAACTTTAAGGGATCAATTAAATGTTTAAGTAGGACAATACCCTAAATTCCCCAAACCTTATATACCCCATTTTTTATCCCTGGTTGAAATCTGGGATTCCCCCAAAGGGGTAAACATTTCGTAAAGGCATAATTCCCTCCCCTCACCTTCATTGTTTCTCTCCAGGTTGCAAGGATATCCTTTAATAAGGGATGCGCGAATATTCTTGGTCCCAGCTCCTTATTTGATGTATGAAGCATAAAAACTAAGGTGTAGGAGGCACACAAAACTTCATCCATATTACAGTTAGTACAATTATTTGTGTGCTCTATCCAATCCAGATGGCATCTCAATAATATTGCTTGATTATATAATTTGATATTTGGGAGGGCCAAGCCTCCTTTGATCTGAGACAAATACATTTTATCTAGCCTAATCCTAATTTTTTTCCCTTTCCATAAAAAGTGGTTTATGACCCTTGTAAAATTAATTTGGTCGAGTTTTTTAATAGCCAAAGGTAACATTCTAAGAGAGTATAATAATCTTGGGAGAATAAAAATTTTGAAGCTGCCACTCTCCCTGATAAGGAGAGTGGCATATTAGACCATCCCTTCAAACTCTCTGCACTCTATTGGATGGTTAATGTTAAGCTCAACTTGTACCACTCAGTTGGATCAGCCGAAAGGTATATCCCCAGATATTTCAAACTCTTTGCTTCAGTAAATGGATATAACTGTTCCCTATTTATTGTTCTTTTTAGCCATAGAATATTTGACTTTGACTAGTTTATCTTATATCCTGATAGTCTACCATAGTCTCCCAGAATATTTACTATTTTATCCACTTGTTCTTCCGGAGAAGCTACACACAGCAATACATAGTCTTCAAAAAGTGCTAATTGAAAATGTTCTTTGACTACGACAACACCCTCTACCAGCTCCCTAATGCTACTGGCCAGGGGCTCTAGGACCAAGTTAAACAAGAGAAGTGACATGGGACACCCTTGTATGGTGCCTCTAGCCAAACCAAAGAAGGAAGACATACAATTGTTAACCAAGACAGAGGCACTAACATCTGAGTACACATTAGATACCAAATTCAAAAAATTCCCCAGACTTCTGCCTGTCTGGAGGACCACTTCTGCCAGCTTGGATGAACACTTCTCCCGGCTTCATTGAGGACTTTTTGCCGCTTGGATGAAGACTTCTCCCGGCTTCGTTGAGGATGGATGTCCGGTCTTCAAAACTGTAAGTGGTTCTTCGAGGGTTAGTGTTAGGTTTTTTTAAGGGTTTATTGGGTGGGTTTTATTTTTCGGTTAAGGTTTGGGCACTTGAAAAAGAGCTAAATGCCCTATTAAGGGCAATGCCCATTCAAATGCCCTTTTCAGGGCATTGGGGAGCTTAGGTTTTTTTAGTTAGGATTTTATTTGGGGGGTTGGTTGTGTGGGTGGTGGGTTTTACTGTTGGGGGGTTGTTTGTATTTTTTTTTACAGGTAAAAGAGCTGATTTCTTTGAGGGAATGCCACGCAAAAGGCCCTTTTAAGGGCTATTGGTAGTTTAGTTTAGGCTAGGGTTTTTTTTATTTTGGGGGGGTTATTTTGATAGGGCTATTAGATTAGGTGCAATTAGTTTATATATCTGATAAATTGTTTTTTATTTTGTGTAATTTAGTGTTTGTTTTTTCTTGAAATTTAGGTAATTGTATTTAATAAATGTAATTTATTTAATTGTAGTGTAAGGTTAGGTGTTAGTGTAACTCAGGTTAGGTTTTATTTTACAGGTAAATTTGTATTTATTTTAGCTAGGTAGTTAGTAAATAGTTACTAACTATTTACTAACTAATCTACCTAGTTAAAATAAATACAAACTTACCTGTAAAATAAAAATAAACCCTAAGCTAGCTAAAATGTAACTATTAGTTATATTGTAGCTAGCTTAGGGTTTATTTTATAGGTAAGTATTTAGTTTTAAATAGGAATTATTTAGTTATTAATAGTATGTTTCATTTAGATTTATTTTAATTATATTAAAGTTAGGGGGTGTTAGGGTTAGATTTAGGGCTAGGTTTAGGGGTTAATATGTTTATTATAGTGGCGGCGATGTCCGGAGCGGCAGATTGGGATTAATAAATGTAGGTAAGTGGCGGCGATGTTAGGTGCGGCAGATTAGGGGTTAATAATATTTAACTAGTGTTTTCGATGCGGAAGTGCAGCAGTTTAGGGGTTAATATGTTTATTATCGTGGTGACGATGTCGGGAGCGGCAGATTAGGGGTTAATCATTTTATTTTAGTGTTTGCGATGCGGGAAGGCCTCGGTTTAGGGGTTAGTAGGTAGTTTATGGGTGTTAGTGTACTTTTTAACACTTTAGTTATGAGTTTTATGCTACAGCTTTGTAGTGTAAAACTCATAACTACTGACTTAAGATCTCGTTACGAATCTTGTGGTATAGGCTGTACCGCTCACTTTTTGGCCTCCCAGAAAAAGCTTGTAATATCGGCGCTATGAAAGTCCCATTGAAAAAAGAATTTCACAAGACTCATAATAGCAGCGGTAGTGAAAAAGCAGCGTTATAACCCATAACGCTGCTTTTTCACTCATAACGCAAAACTCGTAATCTAGCCGAAAGTCTTTGATAATTACTTCCCCTATTCTTGATATTAAAGAGCTAGAAATTTAAAAAGTCTAGTCTAGATAAGGTCTTATGAGTTTAGATATACATGTAAATTCTAAACTATTAGGGTTAAGAAGCCTCCAAATATCCACAACCTTATGACCTGCTGAAAATTTTTGAAATCCCTTTTTTTCATTTTTCAATTGTGATTAATCTTAATTTTGTATATCTGGTTATTTAAGATCTTTTTTTCTATCTAGTAAAGAGATGGGGTCACATTAAAGTCCCCCATTATTATCAGTTTTGTATCCATCCCTTTATCTACAATCTTATGGATCTTATTCCAAAATTTCCACTCAATATTATTTGGCCCATATATATTCCCAATTATGTTTTCAACCTTATTTATGGTAATATAAATAAAAACAAACCTCTTTTCCCTGTCAATTATTTTCTTTTTACTTCGGAATCTAATTTTTTATTTATTAGAAATGCTACCCCTCTTGCTACTTTACAGTATGAAGCGCTGATAACTTCCCCCAACCAATTTGATTTAATTTTTAAGTGTTCTGCTTCAGAGAGGTGGGTTTCTTGCAGTCCTATAATATCTGCTTTTTTCTTACTCAAAGAATTGAGGATCGCCTTACACTTAATCGAGGAATGAATTCCGCCCACATTCCAGGAAATTATTTTAACCATTATTAATTATCTTTGGACTAACCCTAAAAATTAAGGGAGGATGTGGGCGGATAGAAGACGGAGGGAGAGGAGAGAAGAAAAAAAAAAACAAAAAAACACCCCATACAGACCCCATTCGCACTCCAGTGACAACCCTCATATATCCTATTTGCGCTAGTAGGCACCTCTTTACTATTAAGATTCTTCATTTTCATCTTTCATTGATTTATCTATCACACTTTCAATATTGGCAATGGCATCCCCTCCAATGAAGAGAGAGAGAAAAAAAATCTTGAGCGTAGATTTTGCACCACTTTCACTAATACTGAGTTTATTATTTACTTACATGTTCTAAAGAGAAGATAGCCTGACCTAGTTTTCCAAAATTTTCACATTGCAAAGAGCAAGTCTAAGATCACATATACTGTAAATGGTTTATGTAGAATACCTTGCTTCACTACTCTTAAATCTATATTTCTATTTTATTACCACATTTATATTTTATCTTCCCAAAACCTTCCTTCATGCATTTTTACTGTGCATAAGATAACTCCTTCAATATAGTATATATACATTGTATTTATAAACATAATACAAGTTATATACTGATCAGTTACAGAAACCAATCCATACAAAATCACTAAATTCTCTACATATACACAGTATTCTGTAGTGCAGCCCAGTATCATTATAGCTTTTACCTATTAACACACCTCTTGGAAGTTTTTACCTTCATAGATTATATTTATATATAGGCCTTTTATGCCTAATCCAGTTTACACTGATCACCATTAAAGGGACAGTATACACTCATTTTCATATAACTGCATGTAATAGACACTACTATAAAGAATAAGATGCACAGATACTGATATAAAAATCCAGTATAAAACTGTTTAAAAACTTACTTAGAAGCTGTCAGTTTGGCTCTGTTGAAAAGGTAGCTGGAAAGCCCACTGCAAGTGGCAAATAAGACACTCCCCACCCCTCCCCCTTCTTTTGCATATGAAAAGACCCTTCACACAAACAGGAGCAAGCTGGAGAAGGTAGCTGACGTATTCACATAAAACTTTGGGGCTTGGTAAGGAGTCTGAAAATCAGAGCAATGTTATTTAAAAATAAGCAAAACTATACATTTATTTAAAAAAACAAAAAACTTTATGGGTTATATAAATAGATCTACAAAACATTTATGCAAAGAAAAAATGAGTGTATAATGTCCCTTTAAGTACAAGCAACATTCTAGGTTCTTTAATTTAACTATAAATATTGCCTTCTATCCCTTAAATCTCTATACCCACCCTAGGAAGGTGTAGTTCAACTGTGTACCCTCTATTGTGGAAGTTAAAAGACTACTATTAGACTCAGCAATTAAGGCAGCCTATGAGTCCAGGTTAAATGGGTTAAGAGAAAATTCCTTTTTTAAGATTTGGAAGGGCTTTGTGTGCTCCCAAAGTGGAGATGTTGTATCCTATATAGAACAAATTATCAATATTAAATTGAATTGAGGGAGAGGGGACAGGAGAGAGAAACTTTATATTCATAATTTGTTTTCCCCCTTTTTTTTTTTTTTCCTCCCCTCCCTTTTTCTATAAGCAATGAAAATTAGGCAACTAAAACAGTTTGTTGGAAAAAGACAAAAAGGAGTTGAAAAGACTAACTACACATTATAGAATTGGAAGTTTTCTGTTTTGGATAATTGATTTGATATTTTGATTGTATTATTTGGGAAACTTTTGTTCTGTATGTTTTCTTTTTCTTTTTTTTTTTGTTTTCTTTTTTGCTCTTGTGTTAAATAAAGTTAAATAAAAAAAAAAATTAAAAAAAAATATTGCCTTCTATCCCTTAAATCTCTATACCCACCATAGGAAGGTGTAGTTCAACTGTGTTTAGCTTGGTGCAAGATAAGTAGCAGGCACTTGAGAGAAGACAGATAAATGTATTCTTTGTAAATTCCAGAAAAAAAATAAAACAACGACCTCCCAATAAATAAATTCTGCGTGAATCCCAACACCTTATTAGTACTAATTTCACCTGTCCCATCACTACATCCATTTGACCCTTCCCCTTATTTCAGTTAGTAAATTACCACTTATATTTGGGTCACTATAAGTGTTTGTGCTTACAGAATAGTGTAAGTACCTAAGCTTGTGTTTACACCACTAATAATTATGAGTCCAATAGGTGTGAAAAACGATTCTAGGAACAGAAGTTCCACAGAAAATTCATATATAATTATTAATTGCATCTCAACCCCATTGCCTAAATTCTACAAAATCCCACCCCTAAAAAAAAAAACACCACAAAGCCTATTACATAAATTCAGTGTAAATCCCCATAACATCAATAGTGATTTTGCCTGTCCCAATACTGTAACCATTTGACCCTTATTTCAGTTAGTCAATTACCATTTATATCTTAATTTACTATAAGTATTTATGTTTACAAAAATAATACAAATAACTAAGCTTGTGTTTACACCACTAATAAATGTGAGTCCACTAGGTGTAGAAACAATTCTAGGAACATAAAGATCCAGAAAAAAACTATGTATACTTGCATCTCACACCATTGCTTAAGAACTACATATTCCAGCACCTTGGGGGGAGAGAGAAAAAAAAATGAAAAAAAAAAATGCAATAAACTTGTGTTTACCCACTAACAATTTTGAGTCCAATAAATATAAGAACAATTCTAAAAGCAAAAAAGTTCCCAAATAGTTCCATGTGTTTTGCATCACAACGCCATTTATTCCAGCGCCTTTAAGAGAAGAAAAAAAAAACGATTTACTCCATCGATATAATTAACAGCCCTGGAAGGGAGGCCATATCCTTGCCTTACTTGGCATTTTTCTTAAAAAACAATTGGGCTTGTTCTGGAGTGTCAAACACAAAAAAATAATCACTTACTTTCACCCTTAACCTAGCAGGGTATAGCAGTGAAAAAAATGTCCCTTCTTTAACCAATTGGGAGCAAATGTTTGAAAATGATCTTTTTGTCGCAGTCTCATACGAAAAATCTTGAAAAATAAGTAATTTCCATTCTTTATAGGTTAGGTCCTTTATTTTTCTGTAGGCTTTAATTAGCTCAATTTTAGCCTGGTAATTCAAATACTTCACCACCACCGGTCTTGGCCTATTTGGTCTCTGCTCCATTCTTGACTCCGAAGTGTCCTGTATTCTCCCTGTTCTATGGGCTCTTTCTACAGTAAATTTATTACCTGAGCCTTCCAACTTTAATAGTGTGGGTAATATTTCTTCTGCAAATTGCACCAGATTTTCTGTACTCCGTTCTTCAGGCAAACCTATTACCCTGAGGTTGTTTCATCTGCTCCTATCTTCTAGCTCCTCCAATTTGGCAGTTAATCTTTGATTTTGTTTCAGGATCATTTCAATTTTAGGTTATCTTAGGTCTTAGGTTATCTTCACAATCAGAGAGTCTTTGCTCTGCTTCAGTAATTCTACTGTTTTGACTTTTAATATCTTCCATGATTGTGGAGAGTTTTAGATTAAGTTCCTCCATTTTTGGGAATATAAGTGCTGAGACCTGTGTGGCTA